>NW_026894613.1:0-103070 GCF_032452875.1 Bos javanicus | reverse complement strand
ACCCACGTGATCAGTGCATGATCAGCCATGGATCAGTGTATGATCAGCCACGTGATCAGTGCATGAGATCAGACATGTGATCAGTGCATGACTGTGCCGCGTGATCAGTGCATGATCAGCCACGTGATCAGTGCATGATCAGTCACGATCAGGTGTGTGATCAGCCACGTGATCAGTGCATGATCAGCCACGTGATCAGTGCATGATCACTCACGTGGATCAGCATGATCAGTCACGTGACCAGTACATGGTAGCATGTGATCACGTGATCAGCCACGTGATCAGTGCATGATAGCCACGTGATCAGTTGCATGATCAGTCACGTGAACAGCATGATCATTTACGTGATTCGTTCATGATCAGTCACGTGACCAGTATATGGTAGCTACGTGATCATTCCATGACGAGCCACGTGAGCAGTGCATGATAGCCACGTGATGTGTGCATGATCAGTTACATGAGCAGAGTATGATCAGCCAGCACGTGATCAGTGCATGAGTGCCACGTGATCAGTGCATGATATGTCACGTGACAGGTGTGTGATCAGCCACGTGAACAGTGCATGTTCAGCCACGTGATCAGTGCATGATAGCCACGTGATCAGTGCATGATCAGTTACGTGAGCAGTGTATGATCAGCCACGTGATCAGTGCATGGTCAGACACGTGAACAGTGTATGATCAGCCACGTGATCAGTGCATGATATCCAAGTGATCAGTGCATGATCATCACGTGATCAGTGTATGATCAGCCACGTGAACAGTGCATGCTCAGTCACGTGATCAGGGCCTGCTGAGCTGCGTGATTACTGTCTGCTCATCTGCTTGACAATTGCCAGCTGAGCTGCACGATTCCTGCCTGTCATCTGCTTGACAATTGCCAGCTGTGCTGCGTAATTCCTGCCTGCTCAGTGCTTGATTATTGCCAGCTGAGCAGCATGATTCCTCACACCTGAGTTCCATGATTATTGCCTGCTGACTGTTGATGATTCGTGCCTACTCAGCTCTTTGTTTATTGCCTCCAGAGGCACATGATCAGTGTATGATAGCAAACATGATCAGCGCATGATCAGTCACATGATCACGCCATTAAGTCACGTGATCACTACATGATAGTCATGTGATCAGTCCATGCTCAGTCACGGTATCAGTGCATGATCAGCCACGTGATCAGTGCATGATCAGCACGTGATCAGTTCATGATCAGCCACGTGATCAGTTCATGATCAGTCACGTGATCAGTGCATGATCAGGCACGTGATCAGTGCATGATCAGCCACGTGATCAGTGCATGATCAGCCACCTGATGGGTGCATGATCAGTCACCAACCGGTACATGTAGCTACATGATCATTGCATGATCAGCCACGTGAGTAGTGCATGATAGCCACGTGATCAGTGCATGATCAGTCACGTGATCAGTGCATGATCAGCCACGTGATCAGTGCATGATCAGCCACGTGATCAGTGCATGATCAGCCACGTGATCAGTGCATGATCAATACGTGATCAGTACATGGTAGCTACGTGATCAGTGCATGATCAGCCACGTGATCAGTGCATGATAGCCACGTGATCAGTGCATGATAGCCACGTGATCAGTGCATGATCAGTCATGTGATACGTGTGATCAGCCACGTGATCAGTGCATGATATCCACGTGATCAGTGCATGACAGCCACGTGATCAGTGCATGAGAGCCACGTGATCAGTGCATGATCAGTCACGTGATCATGTGTGATCAGCCACGTGATCAGTGCATGATGAGCCACGATCAGTGCATGATCAATTACGTGATCAGTGCATGATCAGTCACGTGACCAGTACATGGTTGCTACGTGATCAGTGCATGATCAGCCACGTGATCAGTGCATGATAGCCACGTGATCAGTGCATGATCAGTCACGTGATCAGTGCATGATCAGCCACGTGATCAGTGCATGATCAGCCACGTGATCAGTGCATGATCAGCCACGTGATCAGTGCATGATCAGTCATGTGACAGTGCATGATCAGCCACGTGATCAGTGCATGATCAGCCACGTGATCAGTGCATGATAGCCACGTGATCAGTGCATGAGAGCCACGGATCAGTGCATGATCAGTCACGTGATACAGTGTGATCAGCCACGTGATCAGTGCATGATCAGCCACGTGATCAGTGCATGATCAGTTACGTGATCAGTGCATGATCAGTCACGTGATCAGTGCATGATCAGTCCACGTGATCAGTGCATGATCATTTACGTGATCGCATGATCAGTCACGTGACCAGTACATGGTTGCCACGTGATCATTGCATGACAGCCACGTGAGCAGTGCATGATAGCCACGATGTGTGTGTGCATGAGTTACGTGAGCAGTGTATGATCAGCCACGTGATCAGTGCATGAGTGCCACGTGATCAGTGCATGATAGTCACGTGACAGTGCATGATCAGCCACGTGATCAGTGCATGATCAGCCACGTGATCAGTGCATGATCAGTTACGTGAGCAGTGTATGATCAGCCACGTGATCAGTGCATGAGTGCCACGTGATCAGTGCATGATAGTCACGTGACAGTGTGTGATCAGCCACGTGATCAGTGCATGATCAGCCACGTGATCAGTGCATGATAGCCACGTGATCAGTGCATGATCAGTTACGTGATCAGTGCATGATCAGCCACGTGATCAGTGCATGATCATCACGTGATCAGTGTATGATCAGCCACGTGAACAGTGCATGCTCAGTCACGTGATCTGGGCCTGCTGAGCTGCGTGATTACTGTCTGCTCATCTGCTTGACAATTGCCAGCTGAGCTGCACGATTCCTGCCTGTCATCTGCTTGACAATTGCCAGCTGTGCTGCGTAATTCCTGCCTGCTCAGCTGCTTGATTATTGCCAGCTGAGCAGCATGATTCCTCACACCTGAGTTCCATGATTATTGCCTGCTGACTGTTTGATTCGTGCCTACTCAGCTCTTTGTTTATTGCCTCCAGAGGCACATGATCAGTGTATGATAGCAAACATGATCAGCGCATGATCAGTCACATGATCAGCGCCATTAAGTCACGTGATCACTACATGATAGTCTTGTGATCAGTCCATGCTCAGTCACGGTATCAGTGCATGATCAGCCACGTGATCAGTGCATGATCTGTCACAAGATTAGTGTATGATCATCCACGTGATCAGTGCACGGGCAGTCATGTGATCAGTGCATGATATAGACGTGAACAGTGCTTGATCAGTCTCGTGATCAGTGCATGATAGCCACGTGATCAGTGCATGATCAGTCACCTGATGGGTGTATGATCATTCACGTGACCTGTACATGGTAGCTACATGATCATTGCATGATCAGCCACGTGAGTAGTTCATGATAGCCACGTGATCACTGCATGATCAGTCACGTGATCAGTGCATGATCAGTCATGTGACCAGTACATGGTAGCTGCGTGATCATGGCATGATCAGCCACGTGAGCAGTGCATGATAGCCACGTGATCAGTGCATGATCAGACGTGATCAGTGCATGATCAGTCACGTGATCAGTGCATGATCAGCCACGTGATCAGTGCATGACCAGGCACGTGATCAGTGTATGTCCAGCCAAGTGACAGTGCATGATAGCCACGTGATCAGTGCATGATCAGTCACGTGATCAGTGCATGATCAGTTATGTGATCAGTGTATGATCAGCCACGTGATCAGTGCATGATCAGCCACGTGATCAGTGCATGATCAATCACGTGATCAGTGCATGATCAGTCACGTGACCAGTACATGGTAGCTACGTGATCATTGCTGATCAGCCACGTGATCAGTGCATGATAGCCACGTGATCAGTGCATGATAGCCACGTGATCAGTGCATGATCAGTCATGTGATACGTGTGTGATCAGCCACGTGATCAGTGCATGATATCCACGTGATCAGTGCATGACAGCCACGTGATCAGTGCATGAGAGCCACGTGATCAGTGCATGATCAGTCACGTGATACATGTGTGATCAGCCACGTGATCAGTGCATGATGAGCCACGTGATCAGTGCATGATCAGTTACGTGATCAGTGCATGATCAGTCACGTGATCAGTGCATGATCAGTCACGTGATCAGTGCATGATCATTTACGTGATCAGTGCATGATCAGTCACGTGACACAGTATATGGTAGCCACGTGATCATTGCATGACAGCCACGTGAGCAGTGCATGACAGCCACGTGATGTGTGCATGAGTTACGTGTGCAGTGCATGATCAGCCACGTGATCAGTGCATGATGCCACGTGATCAGTGCATGATAGTCACGTGACAGTGTGTGATCAGCCATGAACAGTGCATGATCAGCCACGTGATCAGTGCATGATAGCCACGTGATCAGTGCATGATCAGTTACGTGATCAGTGCATGATCAGCCACGTGATCAGTGCATGAGTGCCACGTGATCAGTGCATGATATGTCACGTGAACAGTGTGTGATCAGCCACGTGATCAGTGCATGATCAGCCACGTGATCGCATGATCAGTTACGTGAGCAGTGTATGATCAGCCACGTGATCAGTGCATGATCAGCCACGTGATCAGTGCATGATATGTCACGTGACAGTGTGTGATCAGCCACGTGATCAGTGCATGATCAGCCACGTGATCAGTGCATGATAGCCACGTGATCAGTGCATGATCAGTTACGTGAGCAGTGCATGATCAGCCACGTGATCAGTGCATGTGTGATGACGTGATCAGTGTATGATCAGCCACGTGAACAGTGCACATGCTCAGTCACGTGATCTGGGCCTGCTGAGCTGCGTGATTACTGTCTGCTCATCTGCTTGACAATTGCAGCTGAGCTGCACATCCTGCCTGTCATCTGCTTGACAATTGCCAGCTGTGCTGCGTAATTCCTGCCTGCTCAGCTGCTTGATTATTGCCAGCTGAGCAGCATGATTCCTCACAGCTGAGTTCCATGATTATTGCCTGCTGACTGTTTGATTCGTGCCTACTCAGCTCTTTGTTTATTGCCTCCAGAGGCACATGATCAGTGTATGATAGCAAACATGATCAGCGCATGATCAGTCACATGATCAGCGCCATTAAGTCACGTGATCACTACATGATAGTCATGTGATCAGTCCATGCTCAGTCACGGTATCAGTGCATGATCAGCCACGTGATCAGTGCATGATCAGCCACATGATCAGTGCATGATCAGTCACGTGATCAGTGCATGATCAGTCACGTGATCAGTGCATGATCAGCCACGTGATCAGTGCATGATCAGGCACGTGATCAGTGCATGATAGCCACGTGATCAGTGCATGATCAGCCACGTGATCAGTGCATGATCAGCCACGTGATCAGTGCATGATCAGTTACGTGATCAGTGCATGATCAGCCACGTGATCAGTGCATGATCAGCCACGTGATCAGTGCATGATCAGTTACGTGATCAGTGCATGATCAGTCACGTGACCAGTACATGATAGCCACGTGATCATTGCATGATCAGCCACGTGATCAGTGCATGATAGCCACGTGATCAGTGCATGATCAGCCACGTGATCAGTGCATGATCAGTCATGTGATCAGTGTGTGATCAGCCACGTGATCAGTGCATGATAGCCACGTGATCAGTGCATGAGAGCCACGGATCAGTGCATGATCAGTCACGTGATACATGTGTGATCAGCCACGTGATCAGTGCATGATCAGCCACGTGATCAGTGCATGATCAATTACGTGATCAGTGCATGATCAGTCACGTGACCAGTACATGGTTGCACGTGATCGTTGCATGATCAGCCACGTGAGCAGTGCATGATAGCCACGTGATCAGTGCATGATCAGTCACGTGATCAGTGCATGATCAGTCACGTGAACAGTGCATGATCATTTACGTGATCAGTGCATGATCAGTCACGTGATCAGTATATGGTTGCTACGTGATCATTCCATGACGAGCCACGTGATCAGTGCATGATAGCCACGTGATGTGTGCATGAGTTACGTGATCAGAGTATGATCAGCCACGTGATCAGTGCATGAGTGCCACGTGATCAGTGCATGATATGTCACGTGACAGTGTGTGATCAGCCACGTGAACAGTGCATGATCAGCCACGTGATCAGTGCATGATAGCCACGTGATCAGTGCATGATCAGTACGTGATCAGTGCATGATCAGCCACGTGATCAGTGCATGATCAGCCACGTGATCAGTGCATGATCAGCCACGTGATCAGTGCATGATCAGCCACGTGATCAGTGCATGATCAGCCACGTGATCAGTGCATGATCAGTCACGTGATAGTGCATGATCAGCCACGTGATCAGTGCATGATCAGTCACGTGATTGCGTGCGATCCACGTGATCAGTGCATGATCAGCCACGTGATCAGTGCATGATCAGACACGTGAACAGTGTATGATCAGCCACGTGATCAGTGCATGATATCCAAGTGATCAGTGCATGATCATCACGTGATCAGTGTATGATCAGCCACGTGAACAGTGCATGCTCAGTCACGTGATCTGGGCCTGCTGAGCTGCGTGATTACTGTCTGCTCATCTGCTTGACAATTGCCAGCTGAGCTGCACGATTCCTGCCTGTCATCTGCTTGACAATTGCCAGCTGTGCTGCGTAATTCCTGCCTGCTCAGCTGCTTGATTATTGCCAGCTGAGCAGCATGATTCCTCACACCTGAGTTCCATGATTATTGCCTGCTGACTGTTTGATTCGTGCCTACTCAGCTCTTTGTTTATTGCCTCCAGAGGCACATGATCAGTGTATGATAGCAAACATGATCAGCGCATGATCAGTCACATGATCAGCGCCATTAAGTCACGTGATCACTACATGATAGTCTTGTGATCAGTCCATGCTCAGTCACGGTATCAGTGCATGATCAGCCACGTGATCAGTGCATGATCAGCCACGTGATCAGTGCATGATAGCCACGTGATCAGTGCATGATCAGCCACGTGATCAGTGCATGACAGCCACGTGATCAGTGCATGATCAGTCACGTGATCAGTGCATGATCAGGCAGGTGATCAGTGCATGATCAGCCACGTGATCAGTGCATGATAGCCACGTGATCAGTGCATGATCAGTCACGTGATCAGTGCATGATCAGTCACGTGATCAGTGCATGATCAGCCACGTGATCAGTGCATGATAGCCACGTGATCAGTGCATGATCAGCCACGTGATCAGTGCATGATAGCCACGTGATCAGTGCATGATCAGTCACGTGATCAGTGCATGATCAGCCACGTGATCAGTGCATGATCAGCCACGTGATCAGTGCATGATCAATTACGTGATCAGTGCATGATCAGTCACGTGACCAGTACATGGTAGCACGTGATCATTGCATGATCAGCCACGTGATCAGTGCATGATAGCCACGTGATCAGTGCATGATCAGACACGTGATCAGTGCATGATCAGTCACGTGATCAGTGCATGATCAGCCACGTGATCAGTGCATGATCAGGCACGTGATCAGTGCATGATCAGCCACGTGATCAGTGCATGACAGCCACGTGATCAGTGCATGATCAGCCACGTGATCAGTGCATGATCAGTCACGTGATCAGTGCATGATCAGCCACGTGATCAGTGCATGATCAGCCACGTGATCAGTGCATGATCAGTCACTGATCAGTGCATGATCAGTCACGTGATCAGTGCATGAAGCACGGATCGTGCATGATCAGCCACGTGATCAGTGCATGATAGCCACGTGATCAGTGCATGATCAGTCACGTGATCAGTGCATGATCAGTCACGTGACCAGTACATGGTAGCTACGTGATCATGCATGATCAGCCACGTGAGCAGTGCATGATAGCCACGTGATCAGTGCATGATCAGCCACGTGATCAGTGCATGATCAGTCACGTGATCAGTGCATGATCAGCCACGTGATCAGTGCATGATCAGCCACGTGATCAGTGCATGTCAGCCACGTGATCAGTGCATGATAGCCACGTGATCAGTGCATGATCAGTCACGTGATCAGTGCATGATCAGCCACGTGATCAGTGCATGATCAGCCACGTGATCAGTGCATGATAGCCACGTGATCAGTGCATGATCAGCCACGTGATCAGTGAATGATCAGACACGTGAACAGTGCATGCTCAGTCACGTGATCAGGGCCTGCTGAGCTGCGTGATTACTGTCTGCTCATCTGCTTGACAATTGCCAGCTGAGCTGCACGATTCCTGCCTGTCATCTGCTTGACAATTGCCAGCTGTGCTGCGTAATTCCTGCCTGCTCAGCTGCTTGATTATTGCCAGCTGAGCAGCATGATTCCTCACAGCTGAGTTCCATGATTATTGCCTGCTGACTGATTCGTGCCTACTCAGCTCTTTGTTCATTGCCTCCAGAGGCACATGATCAGTGTATGATAGCAAACATGATCAGCGCATGATCAGTCACATGATCAGCGCCATTAAGTCACGTGATCACTACATGATAGTCATGTGATCAGTCCATGCTCAGTCACGTATCAGTGCATGATCAGCCACGTGATCAGTGCATGATAGCACGTGATCAGTGCATGATCAGCCACGTGATCAGTGCATGATCAGCCACGTGATCAGTGCATGACAGCCACGTGATCAGTGCATGATCAGTCACGTGATCAGTGCATGATCAGCCACGTGATCAGTGCATGATCAGCCACGTGATCAGTGCATGATAGCCACGTGATCAGTGCATGATCAGTCACGTGATCAGTGCATGATCAGTCACGTGACCGTACATGGTAGCTACGTGATCATTGCATGATCAGCCACGTGAGTAGTGCATGATAGCCACGTGATCAGTGCATGATCAGTCACGTGATCAGTGCATGATCAGTCACGTGATCAGTGCATGATCAGCCACGTGATCAGTGCATGATCAGCCACGTGATCAGTGCATGATCAGTCACGTGATCAGTGGATCAGTCACGTGATCAGTGCATGATCAGCCACGTGATCAGTGCATGATCAGCCACGTGATCAGTGCATGATCAGTCACGTGATCAGTGCATGATAGCTACGTGATCAGTGCATGATCAGCCACGTGATCAGTGCATGATCAGCCACGTGATCAGTGCATGATAGCCACGTGATCAGTGCATGATCAGCCACGTGATCAGTGCATGATCAGCCACGTGATCAGTGCATGATCAGCCACGTGATCAGTGCATGATCAGTTACGTGAGCAGTGCATGATCAGCCACGTGATCAGTGCATGGTCAGACACGTGAACAGTGTATGATCAGCCACGTGATCAGTGCATGATATCCAAGTGATCAGTGCATGATCAATCACGTGATCAGTGTATGATCAGCCACGTGAACAGTGCATGCTCAGTCACGTGATCAGGCCTGCTGAGCTGCGTGATTACTGTCTGCTCATCTGCTTGACAATTGCCAGCTGAGCTGCACGATTCCTGCCTGTCATCTGCTTGACAATTGCCAGCTGTGCTGCGTAATTCCTGCCTGCTCAGCTGCTTGATTATTGCCAGCTGAGCAGCATGATTCCTCACACCTGAGTTCCATGATTATTGCCTGCTGACTGTTTGATTCGTGCCTACTCAGCTCTTTGTTTATTGCCTCCAGAGGCACATGATCAGTGTATGATAGCAAACATGATCAGCGCATGATCAGTCACATGATCAGCGCCATTAAGTCACGTGATCACTACATGATAGTCATGTGATCAGTCCATGCTCAGTCACGGTATCAGTGCATGATCAGCCACGTGATCAGTGCATGATAGCCACGTGATCAGTGCATGATCAGCCACGTGATCAGTGCATGATGCCACGTGATCAGTGCATGATCAGTCACGTGATCAGTGCATGACCAGGCACGTGATCAGTGCATGATCAGCCACGTGATCAGTGCATGATAGCCACGTGATCAGTGCATGATCAGTCACGTGATCAGTGCATGATCAGTCACGTGACCAGTACATGGTAGCTACGTGATCATTGCATGATCAGCCACGTGATCAGTGCATGATAGCCACGTGATCAGTGCATGATCAGTCACGTGATCAGTGCATGATCAGTCATGTGATCAGTGCATGATCAGGCACGTGATCAGTGCATGATCAGCCACGTGATCAGTGCATGATAGCCACGTGATCAGTGCATGATCAGTCACGTGATCAGTGCATGATCAGCCACGTGATCAGTGCATGATCAGCCACGTGATCAGTGCATGATCAATTACGTGATCAGTGCATGATCAGTCACGTGACCAGTACATGGTAGCTACGTGATCAGTGCATGATCAGCCACGTGATCAGTGCATGATAGCCACGTGATCAGTGCATGATCAGTCACGTGATCAGTGCATGATCAGCCACGTGATCAGTGCATGATCAGCTACGTGATCAGTGCATGATCAGTCACGTGACCAGTACATGGTAGCTACGTGATCAGTGCATGATCAGCCACGTGATCAGTGCATGATAGCCACGTGATCAGTGCATGATCATTCACGTGATCAGTGCATGATCAGCCACGTGATCAGTGCATGATCAGCCACGTGATCAGTGCATGATCAGTCACGTGATCAGTGCATGATCAGCCACGTGATCAGTGCATGATCAGCCACGTGATCAGTGCATGATAGCCACGTGATCAGTGCATGATCAGTTACGTGAGCAGTGTATGATCAGCCACGTGATCAGTGCATGGTCAGACACGTGAACAGTGTATGATCAGCCACGTGATCAGTGCATGATATCACGTGATCAGTGCATGATCATCACGTGATCAGTGTATGATCAGCCACGTGAACAGTGCATGCTCAGTCACGTGATCTGGGCCTGCTGAGCTGCGTGATTACTGTCTGCTCATCTGCTTGACAATTGCCAGCTGAGCTGCACGATTCCTGCCTGTCATCTGCTTGACAATTGCCAGCTGTGCTGCGTAATTCCTGCCTGCTCAGCTGCTTGATTATTGCCAGCTGAGCAGCATGATTCCTCACACCTGAGTTCCATGATTATTGCCTGCTGACTGTTTGATTCGTGCCTACTCAGCTCTTTGTTTATTGCCTCCAGAGGCACATGATCAGTGTATGATAGCAAACATGATCAGTGCATGATCAGTCACATGATCAGCGCCATTAAGTCACGTGATCACTACATGATAGTCATGTGATCAGTCCATGCTCAGTCACGGTATCAGTGCATGATCAGCCACGTGATCAGTGCATGATCAGCAAGGTGATCAGTTCATGATAGCCATGTGATCAGTGCATGATTAGTCACGTGATCAGTGCATGATCAGGCAGGTGATCAGTGCATGATCAGCCACGTGATCAGTGCATGATCAGTCACCTGATGGGTGTATGATCAGTCACGTGACCAGTACATGGTAGCTACATGATCATTGCATGATCAGCCACGTGAGTCAGTGCATGATAGCCACGTGATCAGTGCATGATCAGTCACGTGATCAGTGCATGATCAGTCACGTGACAGTGCATGATCAGCCACGTGATCAGTGCATGATAGCCACGTGATCAGTGCATGATCAGTCACGTGATCAGTGCATGATCAGTCACGTGATCAGTGCATGATCAGCCACGTGATCAGTGCATGATAGCCACGTGATCAGTGCATGATCAGCCACGTGATCAGTGCATGATAGCCACGTGATCAGTGCATGATCAGTCACGTGATCAGTGCATGATCAGCCACGTGATCAGTGCATGATCAATTACGTGATCAGTGCATGATCAGTCACGTGACCAGTGCATGGTCAGCTACGTGATCATTGCATGATCAGCCACGTGATCAGTGCATGATAGCCACGTGATCAGTGCATGATCAGTCACGTGATCAGTGCATGATCAGCCACGTGATCAGTGCATGATCAGTTACGTGATCAGTGCATGATCAGCCACGTGATCAGTGCATGATCAGCCACGTGATCAGTGCATGATCAGCCACGTGATCAGTGCATGATCAGCCACGTGATCAGTGCATGATCAGCCACGTGATCAGTGCATGATCAGCCACGTGATCAGTGCATGATCAGTTACGTGAGCAGTGTATGATCAGCCACGTGATCAGTGCATGGTCAGACACGTGAACAGTGTATGATCAGCCACGTGATCAGTGCATGATATCCAAGTGATCAGTGCATGATCATCACGTGATCAGTGTATGATCAGCCACGTGAACAGTGCATGCTCAGTCACGTGATCTGGGCCTGCTGAGCTGCGTGATTACTGTCTGCTCATCGGCTTGACAATTGCCAGCTGAGCTGCACGATTCCTGCCTGTCATCTGCTTGACAATTGCCAGCTGTGCTGCGTAATTCCTGCCTGCTCAGCTGCTTGATTATTGCCAGCTGAGCAGCATGATTCCTCACACCTGAGTTCCATGATTATTGCCTGCTGACTGTTTGATTCGTGCCTACTCAGCTCTTTGTTTATTGCCTCCAGAGGCACATGATCAGTGTATGATAGCAAACATGATCAGCGCATGATCAGTCACATGATCAGCGCCATTAAGTCACGTGATCACTACATGATAGTCATGTGATCAGTCCATGCTCAGTCACGGTATCAGTGCATGATCAGCCACGTGATCAGTGCATGATCTGTCACAAGATTAGTGTATGATCATCCACGTGATCAGTGCATGGGCAGTCATGTGATCAGTGCATGATATAGACGTGATCAGTGCATGATCAGTCACGTGATCAGTGCATGATAGCCACGTGATCAGTGCATGATCAGTCACGTGATCATGTATGATCAGCCACGTGATCAGTGCATGATCAGCCACGTGATCAGTGCATGATCAATCACGTGATCAGTGCATGATCAGTCACGTGACCAGTACATGGTAGCTACGTGATCATTGCATGATCAGCCACGTGATCAGTGCATGATAGCCACGTGATCAGTGCATGATCAGCCACGTGATCAGTGCATGATCAGTCACGTGATAGTGTGATCAGCCACGTGATCAGTGCATGATATCCACGTGATCAGTGCATGATCAGCCACGTGATCAGTGCATGATAGCCACGTGATCAGTGCATGATCAGTCACGTGATCATGTGTGATCAGCCACGTGATCAGTGCATGATCAGCCACGTGATCAGTGCATGATCATTACGTGATCAGTGCATGATCAGTCACGTGACCAGTACATGGTAGCTACGTGATCATTGCATGATCAGCCACGTGATCAGTGCATGATAGCCACGTGATCAGTGCATGATCAGTCACGTGATCAGTGCATGATCAGTCACGTGATCAGTGCATGATCATTTACGTGATCAGTGCATGATCAGTCACGTGACCAGTATATGGTAGCTACGTGATCATTGCATGACAGCCACGTGATCAGTGCATGATAGCCACGTGATGTGTGCATGAGTCACGTGATCAGTGCATGATCAGCCACGTGATCAGTGCATGAGTGCCACGTGATCAGTGCATGATCAGTCACGTGACAGTGCATGATCAGCCACGTGATCAGTGCATGATCAGCCACGTGATCAGTGCATGATAGCCACGTGATCAGTGCATGATCAGTTACGTGATCAGTGCATGATCAGCCACGTGATCAGTGCATGAGTGCCACGTGATCAGTGCATGATCAGTCACGTGACAGGTGTGATCAGCCACGTGATCAGTGCATGATCAGCCACGTGATCAGTGCATGATCAGTCACGTGAGCAGAGTATGATCAGCCACGTGATCAGTGCATGAGTGCCACGTGATCAGTGCATGATATGTCACGTGACAGTGTGTGATCAGCCACGTGATCAGTGCATGATCAGCCACGTGATCAGTGCATGATAGCCACGTGATCAGTGCATGATCAGTTACGTGATCAGTGTATGATCAGCCACGTGATCAGTGCATGATCAGACACGTGATCAGTGTATGATCAGCCACGTGAACAGTGCATGCTCAGTCACGTGATCTGGGCCTGCTGAGCTGCGTGATTACTGTCTGCTCATCTGCTTGACAATTGCCAGCTGAGCTGCACGATTCCTGCCTGTCATCTGCTTGACAATTGCCAGCTGTGCTGCGTAATTCCTGCCTGCTCAGCTGCTTGATTATTGCCAGCTGAGCAGCATGATTCCTCACACCTGAGTTCCATGATTATTGCCTGCTGACTGTTTGATTCGTGCCTACTCAGCTCTTTGTTTATTGCCTCCAGAGGCACATGATCAGTGTATGATAGCAAACATGATCAGCGCATGATCAGTCACATGATCAGCGCCATTAAGTCACGTGATCACTACATGATAGTCATGTGATCAGTCCATGCTCAGTCACGGTATCAGTGCATGATCAGCCACGTGATCAGTGCATGATCTGTCACAAGATAAGTGTATGATCATCCACGTGATCAGTGCACGGGCAGTCATGTGATCAGTGCATGATATAGACGTGAACAGTGCATGATCAGTCTCGTGATCAGTGCATGATAGCCACGTGATCAGTGCATGATCAGTCACCTGATGGGTGTATGATCATTCACGTGACCTGTACATGGTAGCTACATGATCATTGCATGATCAGCCACGTGAGTAGTTCATGATAGCCACGTGATCAGTGCATGATCAGTCACGTGATCAGTGCATGATCAGTCATGTGACCAGTACATGGTAGGTGCGTGATCATGGCATGATCAGCCACGTGAGCAGTGCATGATAGCCACGTGATCAGTGCATGATCAGTCACGTGATCAGTGCATGATCAGTCACGTGATCAGTGCATGATCAGCCACGTGATCAGTGCATGACCAGGCACGTGACCAGTGTATGTCCAGCCAAGTGATCAGTGCATGATAGCCACGTGATCAGTGCATGATCAGTCACGTGATCAGTGCATGATCAGTTATGTGATCAGTGTATGATCAGCCACGTGATCAGTGCATGATCAGCCACATGATCAGTGCATGATCAATTACGTGATCAGTGCATGATCAGTCACGTGACCAGTACATGGTAGCTACGTGATCATTGCCTGATCAGCCACGTGATCAGTGCATGATAGCCACGTGATCAGTGCATGATAGCCACGTGATCAGTGCATGATCAGTCATGTGATACGTGTGTGATCAGCCACGTGATCAGTGCATGATAGCCACGTGATCAGTGCATGATAGCCACGTGATCAGTGCATGAGAGCCACGTGATCAGTGCATGATCAGTCACGTGATACATGTGTGATCAGCCACGTGATCAGTGCATGATAAGCCACGTGATCAGTGCAGGATCAATTACGTGATCAGTGCATGATCAGTCACGTGACCAGTACATGGTTGCTACGTGATCGTTGCATGATCAGCCACGTGAGCAGAGCATGATAGCCACGTGATCAGTGCATGATCAGTCACGTGATCAGTACATGATCAGTCACGTGAACAGTGCATGATCATTTACGTGATCTTTGCATGATCAGTCACGTGACCAGTATATGGTTGCTACGTGATCATTCCATGACGAGCCACGTGAGCAGTGCATGATAGCCACGTGATGTGTGCATGAGTTACGTGAGCAGAGTATGATCAGCCACGTGATCAGTGCATGAGTGCCACGTGATCAGTGCATGATATGTCACGTGACAGGTGTGTGATCAGCCACGTGAACAGTGCATGTTCAGCCACGTGATCAGTGCATGATAGCCACGTGATCAGTGCATGATCAGTTACGTGAGCAGTGTATGATCAGCCACGTGATCAGTGCATGGTCAGACACGTGAACAGTGTATGATCAGCCACGTGATCAGTGCATGATATCCAAGTGATCAGTGCATGATCATCACGTGATCAGTGTATGATCAGCCACGTGAACAGTGCATGCTCAGTCACGTGATCTGGGCCTGCTGAGCTGCGTGATTACTGTCTGCTCATCTGCTTGACAATTGCCAGCTGAGCTGCACGATTCCTGCCTGTCATCTGCTTGACAATTGCCAGCTGTGCTGCGTAATTCCTGCCTGCTCAGCTGCTTGATTATTGCCAGCTGAGCAGCATGATTCCTCACACCTGAGTTCCATGATTATTGCCTGCTGACTGTTTGATTCGTGCCTACTCAGCTCTTTGTTTATTGCCTCCAGAGGCACATGATCAGTGTATGATAGCAAACATGATCAGCGCATGATCAGTCACATGATCAGCGCCATTAAGTCACGTGATCACTACATGATAGTCATGTGATCAGTCCATGCTCAGTCACGGTATCAGTGCATGATCAGCCACGTGATCAGTGCATGATCTGTCACAAGATTAGTGTATGATCATCCACGTGATCAGTGCATGGGCAGTCATGTGATCAGTGCATGATATAGACGTGAACAGTGCATGATCAGTCTCGTGATCAGTGCATGATAGCCACGTGATCAGTGCATGATCAGTCACCTGATGGGTGTATGATCATTCACGTGACCTGTACATGGTAGCTACATGATCATTGCATGATCAGCCACGTGAGTAGTTCATGATAGCCACGTGATCACTGCATGATCAGTCACGTGATCAGTGCATGATCAGTCATGTGACCAGTACATGGTAGCTGCGTGATCATGGCATGATCAGCCACGTGAGCAGTGCATGATAGCCACGTGATCAGTGCATGATCAGACACGTGATCAGTGCATGATCAGTCACGTGATCAGTGCATGATCAGCCACGTGATCAGTGCATGACCAGGCACGTGATCAGTGTATGTCAGCCAAGTGATCAGTGCATGATAGCCACGTGATCAGTGCATGATCAGTCACGTGATCAGTGCATGATCAGTTATGTGATCAGTGCATGATCAGCCACGTGATCAGTGCATGATCAGCCACATGATCAGTGCATGATCAATTACGTGATCAGTGCATGATCAGTCACGTGACCAGTACATGGTAGCTACGTGATCAGTGCATGATCAGCCACGTGATCAGTGCATGATAGCCACGTGATCAGTGCATGATAGCCACGTGATCAGTGCATGATCAGTCATGTGATACGTGTGTGATCAGCCACGTGATCAGTGCATGATATCCACGTGATCAGTGCATGACAGCCACGTGATCAGTGCATGAGAGCCACGTGATCAGTGCATGATCAGTCACGTGATACATGTGTGATCAGCCACGTGATCAGTGCATGATCAGCCACGTGATCAGTGCATGATCAATTACGTGATCAGTGCATGATCAGTCACGTGACCAGTACATGGTTGCTACGTGATCGTGCATGATCAGCCACGTGAGCAGTGCATGATAGCCACGTGATCAGTGCATGATCAGTCACGTGATCAGTGCATGATCAGTCACGTGATCAGTGCATGATCATTTACGTGATCAGTGCATGATCAGTCACGTGACCAGTATATGGTTGCCACGTGATCATTCATGACAGCCACGTGATCAGTGCATGATAGCCACGTGATGTGTGCATGAGTTACGTGATCAGAGCATGATCAGCCACGTGATCAGTGCATGAGTGCCACGTGATCAGTGCATGATATGTCACGTGACAGTGTGTGATCAGCCACGTGATCAGTGCATGATCAGCCACGTGATCAGTGCATGATAGCCACGTGATCAGTGCATGATCAGTTACGTGAGCAGTGCATGATCAGCCACGTGATCAGTGCATGATCAGTCACGTGATCAGTGCATGATCAGCCACGTGATCAGTGCATGATAGCCACGTGATCAGTGCATGATAGCCACGTGATCAGTGCATGATCAGTCACGTGATAGTGCATGATCAGCCACGTGATCAGTGCATGATCAGTCACGTGATCAGTGCATGATCATCCACGTGATCAGTGCATGATCAGTCACGTGATCAGTGCATGATATACACGTGAACAGTGCATGATCAGCCACGTGATCAGTGCATGATATCCAAGTGATCAGTGCATGATCATCACGTGATCAGTGTATGATCAGCCACGTGAACAGTGCATGCTCAGTCACGTGATCTGGGCCTGCTGAGCTGCGTGATTACTGTCTGCTCATCTGCTTGACAATTGCCAGCTGAGCTGCACGATTCCTGCCTGTCATCTGCTTGACAATTGCCAGCTGTGCTGCGTAATTCCTGCCTGCTCAGCTGCTTGATTATTGCCAGCTGAGCAGCATGATTCCTCACACCTGAGTTCCATGATTATTGCCTGCTGACTGTTTGATTCGTGCCTACTCAGCTCTTTGTTTATTGCCTCCAGAGGCACATGATCAGTGTATGATAGCAAACATGATCAGCGCATGATCAGTCACATGATCAGCGCCATTAAGTCACGTGATCACTACATGATAGTCATGTGATCAGTCCATGCTCAGTCACGGTATCAGTGCATGATCAGCCACGTGATCAGTGCATGATCTGTCACAAGATTAGTGTATGATCATCCACGTGATCAGTGCATGGGCAGGCATGTGATCAGTGCATGATATAGACGTGATCAGTGCTTGATCAGTCTCGTGATCAGTGCATGATAGCCACGTGATCAGTGCATGATCAGTCACCTGATGGGTGTATGATCATTCACGTGACCTGTACATGGTAGCTACATGATCATTGCATGATCAGCCACGTGAGTAGTGCATGATAGCCACGTGATCAGTGCATGATCAGTCACGTGATCAGTGCATGATCAGTCATGTGACCAGTACATGGTAGCTGCGTGATCATGCATGATCAGCCACGTGAGCAGTGCATGATAGCCACGTGATCAGTGCATGATCAGTCACGTGATCAGTGCATGATCAGTCACGTGATCAGTGCATGATCAGCCACGTGATCAGTGCATGATCAGGCACGTGATCAGTGCATGATCAGCCACGTGATCAGTGCATGATAGCCACGTGATCAGTGCATGATCAGTCACGTGATCATGTGTGATCAGCCACGTGATCAGTGCATGATCAGCCACGTGATCAGTGCAGGATCAATTACGTGATCAGTGCATGATCAGTCACGTGACCAGTACATGGTTGCTACGTGATTGTTGCATGATCAGCCACGTGATCAGAGCATGATAGCCACGTGGTCAGTGCATGATCAGTCACGTGATCAGTACATGATCAGTCACGGTATCAGTGCATGATCAGTCACGTGATCAATGCATGATCAGTCATGTGACCAGTACATGGTACCTGCGTGATCATGGCATGATCAGCCACGTGAGCAGTGCATGATAGCCACGTGATCAGTGCATGATCAGGCACGAGATCAGTGCATGATCAGTCACGTGATCAGTGCATGATCAGCCACGTGATCAGTGCATGACCAGGCACGTGATCAGTGTATGTCCAGCCAAGTGATCAGTGCATGATAGCCACGTGATCAGTGCATGATCAGTCACGTGATCAGTGCATGATCAGTTATGTGATCAGTGCATGATCAGCCACGTGATCAGTGCATGATCAGCCACATGATCAGTGCATGATCAATTACGTGATCAGTGCATGATCAGTCACGTGACCAGTACATGGTAGCTATGTGATCATTGCCTGATCAGCCACATGATCAGTGCATGATAGCCACGTGATCAGTGCATGATAGCCACGTGATCAGTGCATGATCAGTCATGTGATACGTGTGTGATCAGCCACGTGATCAGTGCATGATATCCACGTGATCAGTGCATGACAGCCACGTGATCAGTGCATGAGAGCCACGGGATCAGTGCATGATCAGTCACGTGATACATGTGTGATCAGCCACGTGATCAGTGCATGATGAGCCACGTGATCAGTGCAGGATCAATTACGTGATCAGTGCATGATCAGTCACGTGACCAGTACATGGTTGCTACGTGATCGTTGCATGATCAGCCACGTGAGCAGAGCATGATAGCCACGTGGTCAGTGCATGATCAGTCACGTGATCAGTACATGATCAGTCACGTGATCAGTGCATGATCATTTACGTGATCTTTGCATGATCAGTCACGTTACCAGTATATGGTTGCTACGTGGTCATTCCATGACGAGCCACGTGAGCAGTGCATGATAGCCACGTGATGTGTGCATGAGTTACGTGAGCAGAGTATGATCAGCCACGTGATCAGTGCATGAGTGCCACGTGATCAGTGCATGATATGTCACGTGACAGGTGTGTGATCAGCCACGTGAACAGTGCATGTTCAGCCACGTGATCAGTGCATGTTCAGCCACGTGATCAGTGCATGATCAGTTACGTGAGCAGAGTATGATCAGCCACGTGATCAGTGCATGAGTGCCACGTGATCTGTGCATGATATGTCACGTGACAGGTGTGTGATCAGCCACGTGAACAGTGCATGATAGCCACGTGATCAGTGCATGATCAGTTACGTGAGCAGTGTATGATCAGCCACGTGATCAGTGCATGGTCAGACACGTGAACAGTGCATGCTCAGTCACGTGATCTGGGCCTGCTGAGCTGCGTGATTACTGTCTGCTCATCTGCTTGACAATTGCCAGCTGAGCTGCACGATTCCTGCCTGTCATCTGCTTGACAATTGCCAGCTGTGCTGCGTAATTCCTGCCTGCTCAGCTGCTTGATTATTGCCAGCTGAGCAGCATGATTCCTCACACCTGAGTTCCATGATTATTGCCTGCTGACTGTTTGATTCGTGCCTACTCAGCTCTTTGTTTATTGCCTCCAGAGGCACATGATCAGTGTATGATAGCAAACATGATCAGCGCATGATCAGTCACATGATCAGCGCCATTAAGTCACGTGATCACTACATGATAGTCATGTGATCAGTCCATGCTCAGTCACGGTATCAGTGCATGATCAGCCACGTGATCACTGCATGATCTGTCACAAGATTAGTGTATGATCATCCACGTGATCAGTGCACGGGTAGTCATGTGATCAGTGCATGATATAGATGTGAACAGTGCTTGATCAGTCTCGTGATCAGTGCATGATAGCCACGTGATCAGTGCATGATCAGTCACCTGATGGGTGCATGATCATTCACGTGACCTGTACATGGTAGCTACATGATCATTGCATGATCAGCCAAGTGAGTAGTTCATGATAGCCACGTAATCACTGCATGATCAGTCACGTGATCAGTGCATGATCAGTCATGTGACCAGTACATGGTACCTGCGTGATCATGGCATGATCAGCCACGTGAGCAGTGCATGATAGCCACGTGATCAGTGCATGATCAGGCACGAGATCAGTGCATGATCAGTCACGTGATCAGTGCATGATCAGCCACGTGATCAGTGCATGACCAGGCACGTGATCAGTGTATGTCCAGCCAAGTGATCAGTGCATGATAGCCACGTGATCAGTGCATGATCAGTCACGTGATCAGTGCATGATCAGTTATGTGATCAGTGTATGATCAGCCACGTGATCAGTGCATGATCAGCCACATGATCAGTGCATGATCAATTACGTGATCAGTGCATGATCAGTCACGTGACCAGTACATGGTAGCTATGTGATCATTGTCTGATCAGCCACATGATCAGTGCATGATAGCCACGTGATCAGTGCATGATAGCCACGTGATCAGTGCATGATCAGTCATGTGATACGTGTGTGATCAGCCACGTGATCAGTGCATGATATCCACGTGATCAGTGCATGACAGCCACGTGATCAGTGCATGAGAGCCACGGGATCAGTGCATGATCAGTCACGTGATACATGTGTGATCAGCCACGTGATCAGTGCATGATGAGCCACGTGATCAGTGCAGGATCAATTACGTGTTCAGTGCATGATCAGTCACGTGACCAGTACATGGTTGCTACGTGATCGTTGCATGATCAGCCACGTGAGCAGAGCATGATAGCCACGTGGTCAGTGCATGATCAGTCACGTGATCAGTACATGATCAGTCACGTGAACAGTGCATGATCATTTATGTAATCTTTGCATGATCAGTCACGTTACCAGTATATGTTTGCTACGTGATCATTCCATGACGAGCCATGTGAGCAGTGCATGATAGCCGCGTGATGTGTACATGAGTTACGTGAGCAGAGTATGATCAGCCACGTGATCAGTGCATGAGTGCCACGAGATCAGTGCATGATATGTCACGTGACAGGTGTGTGATCAGCCAGGTGAACAGTGCATGTTCAGCCACGTGATCAGTGCATGGTAGCCACGTGATCAGTGCATGATCAGTTACGTGAGCAGTGTATGATCAGCCACGTGATCAGTGCATGGTCAGACACGTGAACAGTGTATGATCAGCCACGTGATCAGTGCATGATATCCAAGTGATCAGTGCATGATCATCACGTGATCAGTGTATGATCAGCCACGTGAACAGTGCATGCTCAGTCACGTGATCTGGGCCTGCTGAGCTGCGTGATTACTGTCTGCTCATCTGCTTGACAATTGCCAGCTGAGCTGCACGATTCCTGCCTGTCATCTGCTTGACAATTGCCAGCTGTGCTGCGTAATTCCTGCCTGCTCAGCTGCTTGATTATTGCCAGCTGAGCAGCATGATTCCTCACAGCTGAGTTCCATGATTATTGCCTGCTGACTGTTTGATTCGTGCCTACTCAGCTCTTTGTTTATTGCCTCCAGAGGCACATGATCAGTGTATGATAGCAAACATGATCAGCGCATGATCAGTCACATGATCAGCGCCATTAAGTCACGTGATCTCTACATGATAGTCATGTGATCAGTCCATGCTCAGTCACGGTATTAGTGCATGATCAGCCACGTGATCAGTGCATGATCTGTCACAAGATTAGTGTATGATCATCCACGTGATCAGTGCACGGGCAGTCATGTGATCAGTGCATGATATAGACGTGAACAGTGCATGATCAGTCTCGTGATCAGTGCATGATAGCCACGTGATCAGTGCATGATCAGTCACCTGATGGGTGTATGATCATTCACGTGACCTGTACATGGTAGCTACATGATCATTGCATGATCAGCCACGTGAGTAGTTCATGATAGCCACGTGATCACTGCATGATCAGTCACGTGATCAGTGCATGATCAGTCATGTGACCAGTACATGGTAGCTGCGTGATCATGGCATGATCAGCCACGTGAGCAGTGCATGATAGCCACGTGATCAGTGCATGATCAGACACGAGATCAGTGCATGATCAGTCACGTGATCAGTGCATGATCAGCCACGTGATCAGTGCATGACCAGGCACGTGATCAGTGTATGTCCAGCCAAGTGATCAGTGCATGATAGCCACGTGATCAGTGCATGATCAGTCACGTGATCAGTGCATGATCAGTTATGTGATCAGTGTATGATCAGCCACGTGATCAGTGCATGATCAGCCACATGATCAGTGCATGATCAATTACGTGATCAGTGCATGATCAGTCACGTGACCAGTACATGGTAGCTACGTGATCATTGCCTGATCAGCCACATGATCAGTGCATGATAGCCAGGTGATCAGTGCATGATAGCCACGTGATCCGTGCATGATCAGTCATGTGATACGTGTGTGATCAACCAAGTGATCAATGCATGATATCCACGTGATCAGTGCATGACAGCCACGTGATCAGTGCATGAGAGCCACGGGATCAGTGCATGATCAGTCACGTGATACATGTGTGATCAGCCACGTGATCAGTGCATGATGAGCCACGTGATCAGTGCAGGATCAATTACGTGATCAGTGCATGATCAGTCACGTCACCAGTACATGGTTGCTACGTGATCGTTGCATGATCAGCCACGTGAGCAGAGCATGATAGCCACATGGTCAGTGCATGATCAGTCACGTGATCAGTACATGATCAGTCACGTGAATAGTGCATGATCATTTACGTGATCTTGCATGATCAGTCACGTTACCAGTATATGGTTGCTACGTGATCATTCCATGACGAGCCACGTGAGCAGTGCATGATAGCCACGTGATGTATGCATGAGTTACGTGAGCAGAGTATGATCAGCCACGTGATCAGTGCATGAGTGCCACGTGATCAGTGCATGATATGTCACGTGACAGGTGTGTGATCAGCCACGTGAACAGTGCATGTTCAGCCACGTGATCAGTGCATGATAGCCACGTGATCAGTGCATGATCAGTTACGTGAGCAGTGTATGATCAGCCACGTGATCAGTGCATGGTCAGACACGTGAACAGTGTATGATCAGCCACGTGATCAATGCATGATAGCCACGTGATCAGTGCATGATAGCCACGTGATCAGTGCATGATCAGTCATGTGATACGTGTGTGATCAGCCACGTGATCAGTGCATGATCTGTCACAAGATTAGTGTATGATCATCCACGTGATCAGTGCACGGGCAGTCATGTGATCAGTGCATGATATAGACGTGAACAGTGCATGATCAGTCTCGTGATCAGTGCATGATAGCCACGTGATCAGTGCATGATCAGTCACCTGAAGGGTGTATGATCATTCACGTGACCTGTACATGGTAGCTACATGATCATTGCATGATCAGCCACGTGAGTAGTTCATGATAGCCACGTGATCACTGCATGATCATTCACGTGATCAGTGCATGATCAGTCATGTGACCAGTACATGGTAGGTGCGTGATCATGGCATGATCAGCCACGTGAGCAGTGCATGATAGCCATGTGATCAGTGCATGATTAGACACGAGATCAGTGCATGATCAGTCACGTGATCAGTGCATGATCAGCCACGTGATCAGTGCATGACCAGGCACGTGACCAGTGTATGTCCAGCCAAGTGATCAGTGCATGATAGCCACGTGATCAGTGCATGATCAGTCACGTGATGAGTGCATGATCAGTTATGTGATCAGTGTATGATCAGCCACGTGATCAGTGCATGATCAGCCACATGATCAGTGCATGATCAATTACGTGATCAGTGCATGATCAGTCACGTGACCAGTACATGGTAGCTACGTGATCATTGCCTGATCAGCCACATGATCAGTGCATGATAGCCACGTGATCAGTGCATGATAGCCACGTGATCAGTGCATGATCAGTCATGTGATACGCGTGTGATCAGCCACATGATCAGTGCATGATATCCACGTGATCAGTGCATGACAGCCACGTGATCAGTGCATGAGAGCCACGGGATCAGTGCATGATCAGTCACGTGATACATGTGTGATCAGCCACGTGATCAGTGCATGATGAGACACGTGATCAGCGCAGGATCAGTTACGTGATCAGTGCATGATCAGTCACGTGATCAGTACATGATCAGTCACGTGAACAGTGCATGATCATTTACGTGATCTTTGCATGATCAGTCACGTTACCAGTATATGGTTGCTATGTGATCATTTCTTGACGAGCCACGTGAGCAGTGCATGATAGCCACGTGATGAGTGCATGAGTTACGTGAGCAGTGTACGATCAGCCACGTGATCAGTGCATGAGTGCCATGTGATCAGTGCATGATATGTCACGTGACAGGTGTGTGATCAGCCACGTGAACAGTGCATGTTCAGCCACGTGATCAGTGCATGATCAGTTACGTGAGCAGAGTATGATCAGCCACGTGATCAGTGCATGAGTGCCACGTGATCAGTGCATGATATGTCACGTGACAGGTGTGTGATCAGCCACGTGAACAGTGCATGTTCAGCCACGTGATCAGTGCATGATAGCCACGTGATCAGTGCATGATTAGTTACGTGAGCAGTGTATGATCAGCCACGTGATCAGTGCATGGTCAGACACGTGAACAGTGTATGATCAGCCACGTGAACAGTGCCTGCTCAGTCACGTGATCTGGGCCTGCTGAGCTGCGTGATTACTGTCTGCTCATCTGCTTGACAATTGCCAGCTGAGCTGCACGATTCCTGCCTGTCATCTGCTTGACAATTGACAGCTGTGCTGCGTAATTCCTGCCTGCTAGCTGCTTGATTATTGCCAGCTGAGCAGCATGATTCCTCACACCTGAGTTCCATGATTATTGCCTGCTGACTGTTTGATTCGTGCCTACTCAGCTCTTTGTTTATTGCCTCCAGAGGCACATGATCAGTGTATGATAGCAAACATGATCAGCGCATGATCAGTCACATGATCAGCGCCATTAAGTCACGTGATCACTACATGATGGTCTTGTGATCAGTCCATGCTCAGTCACGGTATCAGTGCATGATCAGCCACGTGATCAGTGCATGATCTGTCACAAGATTAGTGTATGATCCTCCACGTGATCAGTGCACGGGTAGTCATGGGATCAGTGCATGATATAGACGTGAACAGTGCTTGATCAGTCTCGTGATCAGTGCATGATAGCCACGTGATCAGTGCATGATCAGTCACCTGATGGGTGTATGATCATTCACGTGACCTGTACATGGTAGCTACATGATCATTGCATGATCAGCCACGTGAGTAGTTCATGATAGCCACGTGATCACTGCATGATCAGTCATGTGATCAGTGCATGATCAGTCATGTGACAAGTACATTGTAGCTGCGTGACCATGGCATGATCAGCCACGTGAGCAGTGCATGATAGCCACGTGAGCAGTGCATGATCAGACACGAGATCAGTGCATGATCAGTCACGTGATCAGTGCATGATCAGCCACGTGATCAGTTCATGACCAGGCACGTGATCAGTGTATGTCCAGCCAAGTGATCAGTGCATGATAGCCACGTGATCAGTGCATGATCAGTCACGTGATCAGTGCATGATCAGTCACGTGACCAGTACATGTTAGCTACGTGATCATTGCCTGATCAGCCACATGATCAGTGCATGATAGCCACGTGATCAGTGCATGATAGCCACGTGATCAGTGCATGAGAGCCACGGGATCAGTAAATGATCAGTCACGTGATACATGTGTGATCAGCCACGTGATCAGTGCAGGATCAATTACGTGATCAGTGCATGATCAGTCACGTGACCAGTACATGGTTGCTACGTGATCGTTGCATGATCAGCCACGTGAGCAGAGCATGATAGCCACGTGGTCAGTGCATGATCAGTCACGTGATCAGTACATGATCAGTCACGTGAACAGTGCATGATCATTTACGTGATCTTTGCATGATCAGTCACGTTACCAGTATATGGTTGCTACGTGATCATTCCATGACGAGCCACGTGAGCAGTGCATGATAGCCACGTGATGTGTGCATGAGTTACGTGAGCAGAGTATGATCAGCCACGTGATCAGTGCATGAGTGCCACGTGATCAGTGCATGATATGTCACGTGACAGGTGTGTGATCAGCCACGTGAACAGTGTATGTTCAGCCACGTGATCAGTGCATCATAGCCACGTGATCAGTGCATGATCAGTTACGTGAGCAGTGTATGATCAGCCACGTGATCAGTGCATGGTCAGACACGTGAACAGTGTATGATCAGCCACGTGATCAGTGCATGATATCCAAGTGATCAGTTCATGATCATCACGTGATCAGTGTATGATCAGCCACGTGAACAGTGCATGCTCAGTCACGTGATCTGGGCCTGCTGAGCTGCGTGATTACTGTCTGCTCATCTGCTTGACAATTGCCAGCTGAGCTGCACGATTCCTGCCTGTCATCTGCTTGACAATTGCCAGCTGTGCTGCGTAATTCTTGCCTGCTCAGCTGCTTGATTATTGCCAGCTGAGCAGCATGATTCCTCACAGCTGAGTTCCATGATTATTGCCTGCTGACTGTTTGATTCGTGCCTACTCAGCTCTTTGTTTATTGCCTCCAGAGGCACATGATCAGTGTATGATAGCAAACATGATCAGCGCATGATCAGTCACATGATCAGCGCCATTAAGTCACGTGATCACTACATGATAGTCATGTGATCAGTCCATGCTCAGTCACGGTATCAGTGCATGAACAGCCACGTGATCAGTGCATGACCAGGCACGTGATCACTGTATGTCCAGCCAAGTGATCAGTGCATGATAGCCACGTGATCAGTGCATGATCAGTCACGTGATCAGTGCATGATCAGTTATGTGATCAGTGTATGATCAGCCACGTGATCAGTGCATGATCAGCCACATGATCAGTGCATGATCAATTACGTGATCAGTGCATGATCAGTCACGTGACCAGTACATGGTAGCTATGTGATCATTGCCTGATCAGCCACATGATCAGTGCATGATAGCCACGTGATCAGTGCATGATAGCCACGTGATCAGTGCGTGATCAGTCATGTGATACATGTGTGATCAGCCACGTGATCAGTGCATGATATCCACGTGATCAGTGCATGACAGCCACGTGATCAGTGCATGAGAGCCACGGGATCATTGCATGATCAGTCACGTGATACATGTGTGATCAGCCACGTGATCAGTGCATGATGAGCCACGTGATCAGTGCAGGATCAATTACGTGATCAGTGCATGATCAGTCACATGACCAGTACATGGTTGCTACGTGATCGTTGCATGATCAGCCACGTGAGCAGAGCATGATAGCCACGTGGTCAGTGCATGATCAGTCACGTGATCAGTACATGATCAGTCACGTGAACAGTGCATGATCATTTACGTAATCTTTGCATAATCAGTCACGTTACCATTATATGGTTGCTACGTGATCATTCCATGACGAGCCATGTGAGCAGTGCATGATAGCCACGTGATGTGTGCATGAGTTACGTGAGCAGAGTATGATCAGCCACGTGATCAGTGCATGAGTGCCACGAGATCAGTGCATGATATGTCACGTGACAGGTGTGTGATCAGCCACGTGAACAGTGCATGTTCAGCCACGTGATCAGTGCATGATAGCCACGTGATCAGTGCATGATCAGTTACGTGAGCAGTGTATGATCAGCCACGTGATCAGTGCATGGTCAGACACGTGAACAGTGTATGATCAGCCACGTGATCAGTGCATGATATCCAAGTGATCAGTGCATGATCATCACGTGATCAGTGTATGATCAGCCACGTGAACAGTGCATGCTCAGTCACGTGATCTGGGCCTGCTGAGCTGCGTGATTACTGTCTGCTCATCTGCTTGACAATGCCAGCTGAGCTGCACGATTCCTGCCTGTCATCTGCTTGACAATTGCCAGCTGTGCTGCGTAATTCCTGCCTGCTCAGCTGCTTGATTATTGCCAGCTGAGCAGCATGATTCCTCACACCTGAGTTCCATGATTATTGCCTGCTGACTGTTTGATTCGTGCCTACTCAGCTCTTTGTTTATTGCCTCCAGAGGCACATGATCAGTGTATGATAGCAAACATGATCAGCGCATGATCAGTCACATGATCAGCGCCATTAAGTCACGTGATCACTACATGATAGTCATGTGATCAGTCCATGCTCAGTCACGGTATTAGTGCATGATCAGCCACGTGATCAGTGCATGATCTGTCACAAGATTAGTGTATGATCATCCACGTGATCAGTGCACGGGCAGTCATGTGATCAGTGCATGATATAGACGTGAACAGTGCATGATCAGTCTCGTGATCAGTGCATGATAGCCACGTGATCAGTGCATGATCAGTCACCTGATGGGTGTATGATCATTCACGTGACCTGTACATGGTAGCTACATGATCATTGCATGATCAGCCACGTGAGTAGTTCATGATAGCCACGTGATCACTGCATGATCAGTCACGTGATCAGTGCATGATCAGTCATGTGACCAGTACATGGTAGCTGGGTGATCATGGCATGATCAGCCACGTGAGCAGTGCATGATAGCCACGTGATCAGTGCATGATCAGACACGAGATCAGTGCATGATCAGTCACGTGATCAGTGCATGATCAGCCACGTGATCAGTGCATGACCAGGCACGTGATCAGTGTATGTCAGCCAAGTGATCAGTGCATGATAGCCACGTGATCAGTGCATGATCAGTCACGTGATCAGTGCATGATCAGTTATGTGATCAGTGTATGATCAGCCACGTGATCAGTGCATGATCAATTAAGTGATCAGTGCATGATCACTCACGTGACCAGTACATGGTAGCTACGTGATCAATGCCTGATCAGCCACATGATCAGTGCATGATAGCCAGGTGATCAGTGCATGATAGCCACGTGATCAGTGCATGATCAGTCATGTGATACGTGTGTGATCAACCACGTGATCAATGCATGATATCCACGTGATCAGTGCATGACAGCCACGTGATCAGTGCATGAGAGCCACGGGATCAGTGCATGATCAGTCACGTGATACATGTGTGATCAGCCACGTGATCAGTGCATGATGAGCCACGTGATCAGTGCAGGATCAATTACGTGATCAGTGCATGATCAGTCACGTCACCAGTACATGGTTGCTACGTGATCGTTGCATGTTCAGCCACGTGAGCAGAGCATGATAGCCACATGGTCAGTGCATGATCAGTCACGTGATCAGTACATGATCAGTCACGTGAACAGTGCATGATCATTTACGTGATCTTGGCATGATCAGTCACGTTACCAGTATATGGTTGCTACGTGATCATTCCATGACAAGCCACGTGAGCAGTGCATGATAGCCACGTAATGTATGCATGAGTTACGTGAGCAGAGTATGATCAGCCACGTGATCAGTGCATGAGTGCGACGTGACAGTGCATGATATGTCACGTGACAGGTGTGTGATCAGCCACGTGAACAGTGCATGTTCAGCCACGTGATCAGTGCATGATAGCCACGTGATCAGTGCATGATCAGTTACGTGAGCAGTGTATGATCAGCCACGTGATCAGTGCATGGTCAGACACGTGAACAGTGTATGATCAGCCACGTGATCAATGCATGATAGCAACGTGATCAGTGCATGATAGCCACGTGATCAGTGCATGATCAGTCATGTGATAGGTGTGTGATCAGCCACGTGATCAGTGCATGATCTGTCACAAGATTAGTGTATGATCATCCACGTGATCAATGCACGGGCAGTCATGTGATCAGTGCATGATATAGACGTGAACAGTGCATGATCAGTCTCGTGATCAGTGCATGATAGCCACGTGATCAGTGCATGATCAGTCACCTGATGTGTGTATGATCATTCACGTGACCTGTACATGGTAGCTACATGATCATTGCATGATCAGCCACGTGAGTAGTTCATGATATACACGTGATCACTGCATGATCATTCACGTGATCAGTGCATGATCAGTCATGTGACCAGTACATGGTAGGTGCGTGATCATGGCATGATCAGCCACGTGAGCAGTGCATGATAGCCATGTGATCAGTGCATGATTAGACACGAGATCAGTGCATGATCAGTCACGTGATCAGTGCATGATCAGCCACGTGATCAGTGCATGACCAGGCACGTGATCAGTGTATGTTCAGCCAAGTGATCAGTGCATGATAGCCACGTGATCAGTGCATGATCAGTCACGTGATCAGTGCATGATCAGTTATGTGATCAGTGTATGATCAGCCACGTGATCAGTGCATGATCAGCCACATGATCAGTGCATGATCAATTACGTGATCAGTGCATGATCAGTCACGTGACCAGTACATGGTAGCCACGTGATCATTGCCTGATCAGCCACATGATCAGTGCATGATAGCCACGTGATCAGTGCATGATAGCCACGTGATCAGTGCATGATCAGTCATGTGATACGTGTGTGATCAGCCACATGATCAGTGCATGATATCCACGTGATCAGTGCATGACAGCCACGTGATCAGTGCATGAGAGCCACGGGATCAGTGCATGATCAGTCACGTGATATACGTGTTATCAGCCACGTGATCAGTGCATGATGAGCCACGTGATCAGTGCAGGATCAGTTACGTGATCAGTGCATGATCAGTCACGTGATCAGTACATGATCAGTCACGTGAACCGTGCATGATCATTTACGTGATCTTTGCATGATCAGTCACGTTACCAGTATATGGTTGCTACGTGATCATTCCATGACGAGCCACGTGAGCAGTGCATGATAGCCACGTGATGTGTGCATGAGTTACGTGTGCAGAGTATGATCAGCCACGTGATCAGTGCATGAGTGCCACGTGATCAGTGCATGATATGTCACGTGACAGGTGTGTGATCAGCCACGTGAACAGTGCATGTTCAGCCACGTGATCAGTGCATGATAGCCACGTGATCAGTGCATGATCAGTTACGTGAGCAGTGTACGATCAGCCACGTGATCAGTGCATGAGTGCCACGTAATCAGTGCATGATATGTCACGTGACAGGTGTGTGATCAGCCACGTGAACAGTGCATGTTCAGCCACGTGATCAGTGCATGATCAGTTACGTAAGCAGAGTATGATCAGCCACGTGATCAGTGCATGAGTGCCACGTGATCAGTGCATGATATGTCACGTGACAGGTGTGTGATCAGCCACGTGAACAGTGCATGTTCAGCCACGTGATCAGTGCATGATAGCCACGTGATCAGTGCATGATCAGTTACGTGAGCAGTGTATGATCAGCCACGTGATCAGTGCATGGTCAGACACGTGAACAGTGTATGATCAGCCACGTGAACAGTGCATGCTCAGTCACGTGATCTGGGCCTGCTGAGCTGCGTGATTACTGTCTGCTCATCTGCTTGACAATTGCCAGCTGAGCTGCACGATTCCTGCCTGTCATCTGCTTGACAATTGCCAGCTGTGCTGCGTAATTCCTGCCTGCTCAGCTGCTTGATTATTGCCAGCTGAGCAGCATGATTCCTCACACCTGAGTTCCATGATTATTGCCTGCTGACTGTTTGATTCATGCCTACTCAGCTCTTTGTTTATTGCCTCCAGAGGCACATGATCAGTGTATGATAGCAAACATGATCAGCGCATGATCAGTCACATGATCAGCGCCATTAAGTCACGTGATCACTACATGATGGTCTTGTGATCAGTCCATGCTCAGTCACGGTATCAGTGCATGATCAGCCACGTGATCAGTGCATGATCTGTCAGAAGATTAGTGTATGATCATCCACGTGATCAGTGCACGGGTAGTCATGGGATCAGTGCATGATATATATGTGAACAGTGCTTGATCAGTCTCGTGATCAGTGCATGATAGCCACGTGATCAGTGCATGATCAGTCACCTGATGGGTGTATGATCATTCACGTGACCTGTACATGGTAGCTACATGATCATTGCATGATCAGCCACGTGAGTAGTTCATGATAGCCACGTGATCACTGCATGATCAGTCATGTGATCAGTGCATGATCAGTCATGTGACAAGTACATGGTAGCTGCGTGACCATGGCATGATCAGCCAGGTGAGCAGTGCATGATAGCCACGTGATCAGTGCATGATCAGACACGAGATCAGTGCATGATCAGTCACGTGATCAGTGCATGATCAGCCACGTGATCAGTGCATGACCAGGCACGTGATCAGTATATGTCCAGCCAAGTGATCAGTGCATGATAGCCACGTGATCAGTGCATGATCAGTTACATGAGCAGTGTATGATCAGCCACGTGATCAGTGCATGATATCCACGTGATCAGTGCATGACAGCCACGTGATCAGTGCATGAGAGCCACGGGACCAGTGCATGATCAGTCACGTGATACATGTGTGATCAGCCACGTGATCAGTGCATGATGAGCCACGTGATCAGTGCAGGATCAATTACGTGATCAGTGCATGATCAGTCACATGACCAGTACATGGTTGCTACGTGATCGTTGCATGAGCAGCCACGTGAGCAGAGCATGATAGCCACGTGGTCAGTGCATGATCAGTCACGTGATCAGTACATGATCAGTCACGTGAACAGTGCATGATCATTTACGTGATCTTTGCATGATCAGTCACGTTACCAGTATATGGTTGCTACGTGATCATTCCATGACGAGCCACGTGAGCAGTGCATGATAGCCACGTGATGTGTGCATGAGTTACGTGAGCAGAGTATGATCAGCCACGTGATCAGTGCATGAGTGCCACGTGATCAGTGCATGATATGTCACGTGACAGGTGTGTGATCAGCCACGTGAACAGTGCATGTTCAGCCACGTGATCAGTGCATGATAGCCACGTGATCAGTGCATGATCATCACGTGATCAGTGTATGATCAGCCACGTGAACAGTGCATGCTCAGTCACGTGATCTGGGCCTGCTGAGCTGCGTGATTACTGTCTGCTCATCTGCTTGACAATTGCCAGCTGAGCTGCACGATTCCTGCCTGTCATCTGCTTGAGAATTGCCAGCTGTGCTGCATAATTCCTCCCTGTTCAGCTGCTTGATTATTGCCAGCTGAGCAGCATGATTCCTCACACCTGAGTTCCATGATTATTGCCTGCTGACTGTTTGATTCGTGCCTACTCAGCTCTTTGTTTATTGCCTCCAGAGGCACATGATCAGTGTATGATAGCAAACATGATCAGCGCATGATCAGTCACATGATCAGCGCCATTAAGTCACGTGATCACTACATGATAGTCATGTGATCAGTCCATGCTCAGTCACGGTATCAGTGCATGATCAGCCACGTGATCAGTGCATGATCTGTCACAAGATTAGTGTATGATCATCCACGTGATCAGTGCACGGGCAGTCATGTGATCAGTGCATGATATAGACGTGAACAGTGCATGATCAGTCTCGTGATCAGTGCATGATAGCCACGTGATCAGTGCATGATCAGTCACCTGATGGGTGTATGATCATTCACGTGACCTGTACATGGTAGCTACATGATCATTGCATGATCAGCCACGTGAGTAGTTCATGATAGCCACGTGATCACTGCATGATCAGTCACGTGATCAGTGCATGATCAGCCACGTGATCAGTGCATGACCAGGCACGTGATCAGTGCATGCTCAGTCACGTGATCAGTGCATGATCAGTTATGTGATCAGTGTATGATCAGCCACGTGATCAGTGCATGATCAGCCACATGATCAGTGCATGATCAATTACGTGCTCAGTGCATGATCAGTTACGTGACCAGTACATGGTAGCTTCGTGATCATTGCCTGATAAGCCACGTGATCAGTGCATGATAGCCACGTGATCAGTGCATGATAGCCACGTGATCAGTGCATGATCAGTCATGTGATACGTGTGTGATCAGCCACATGATCAGTGCATGATGTCCACGTGATCAGTGCATGACAGCCACGTGATCAGTGCATGAGAGCCACGGGATCAGTGCATGATCAGTCACGTGATCATGTGTGATCAGCCACGTGATCAGTGCATGATGAGCCACGTGATCAGTGCAGGATCAATTACGTGATCAGTGCATGATCAGTCACGTGACCAGTACATGGTTGCTACGTGATCGTTGCATGATCAGCCACGTGAGCAGAGCATGATAGCCACGTGGTCAGTGCATGATCAGTCACGTGATCAGTACATGATCAGTCACGTGAACAGTGCATGATCATTTACGTGATCTTTGCATGATCAGTCACGTTACCAGTATATGGTTGCTACGTGATCATTCCATGACGAGCCACGTGAGCAGTGCATGATAGCCACGTGATGTGTGCATGAGTTACGTGAGCAGAGTATGATCAGCCACGTGATAAGTGCATGAGTTCCACGTGATCAGTGCATGATATGTCACGTGACAGGTGTGTGATCAGCCACATGAACAGTGCATGTTCAGCCACGTGATCAGTGCATGATAGCCACGTGATCAGTGCATGATCAGTTACGTGAGCAGTGTATGATCAGCCACGTGATCAGTGCATGGTCAGACACGTGAACAGTGTATGATCAGCCACGTGATCAGTGCATGATATCCAAGTGATCAGTGCATGATCAGTCACATGATCAGTGCCATTAAGTCACGTGATCACTACATGATAGTCATGTGATCAGTTCATGCTCAGTCACGGTATCAGTGCATGATCAGCCACGTGATCAGTGCATGATCTGTCACAAGATTAGTGTATGATCATCCACGTGATCAGTGCACGGGCAGTCATGTGATCAGTGCATGATATAGACGTGAACAGTGCATGATCAGTCACGTGATCAGTGCATGATAGCCACGTGATCAGTGCATGATCAGTCACCTGATGGGTGTATGATCATTCACGTGACCTGTACATGGTAGCTACATGATCATTGCATGATCAGCCACGTGAGTAGTTCATGATAGCAACGTGATCACTGCATGATCAGTCACGTGATCAGTGCATGATCAGTCATGTGACCAGTACATGGTAGCTGCGTGATCATGCATGATCAGCCACGTGAGCAGTGCATGATAGCCACCTGATCAGTGCATGATCAGACACGAGATCACTGCATGATCAGTCACGTGATCAGTGCATGATCAGCCACGTGATCAGTGCATGACCAGGCACGTGATCAGTGTATGTCCAGCCAAGTGATCAGTGCATGATAGCCACGTGATCAGTGCATGATCAGTCACGTGATCAGTGCATGATCAGTTATGTGATCAGTGCATGATCAGCCACATGATCAGTGCATGATCAATTACGTGCTCAGTGCATGATCAGTTACGTGACCAGTACATGGTAGCTACGTGATCATTGCCTGATAAGCCACGTGATCAGTGCATGATAGCCACGTGATCAGTGCATGATAGCCACGTGATCAGTGCATGATCAGTCATGTGATACGTGTGTGATCAGCCACATGATCAGTGCATGATATCCACGTGATCAGTGCATGATCAGCCACGTGATCAGTGCATGAGAGCCACGGGATCAGTGCATGATCAGTCACGTGATACATGTGTGATCAGCCACGTGATCAGTGCATGATCAGCCACGTGATCAGTGCATGATCAGTTACGTGATCAGTGCATGATCAGTCACGTGATCAGTGCATGATCAGCACGTGATCAGTGCATGATCAGCCACGTGATCAGTGCATGATAGCCACGTGATCAGTGCATGATCAGTCACGTGATCAGTGCATGATCAGCCACGTGAACAGTGCATGCTCAGTCACGTGATCTGGGCCTGCTGAGCTGCGTGATTACTGTCTGCTCATCTGCTTGACAATTGCCAGCTGAGCTGCACGATTCCTGCCTGTCATCTGCTTGACAATTGCCAGCTGTGCTGCGTAATTCCTGCCTGCTCAGCTGCTTGATTATTGCCAGCTGAGCAGCATGATTCCTCACACCTGAGTTCCATGATTATTGCCTGCTGACTGTTTGATTCGTGCCTACTCAGCTCTTTGTTTATTGCCTCCAGAGGCACATGATCAGTGTATGATAGCAAACATGATCAGCGCATGATCAGTCACATGATCAGCGCCATTAAGTCACGTGATCACTACATGATAGTCATGTGATCAGTCCATGCTCAGTCACGGTATCAGTGCATGATCAGCCACGTGATCAGTGCATGATCTGTCACAAGATTAGTGTATGATCATCCACGTGATCAGTGCATGGGCAGTCATGTGATCAGTGCATGATATAGACGTGATCAGTGCATGATCAGTCTCGTGATCAGTGCATGATCAGTCACGTGATCAGTGCATGATCAGCCACGTGATCAGTGCATGATCAGCCACGTGATCAGTGCATGATCAGCCACGTGATCAGTGCATGATCAGTCACGTGACCAGTGCATGGTAGCCACGTGATCAGTGCATGATCAGCCACGTGATCAGTGCATGATAGCCACGTGATCAGTGCATGATCAGCCACGTGATCAGTGCATGATCAGCCACGTGATCAGTGCATGATCAGTCACGTGATCAGTGCATGATCAGTCACGTGATCAGTGCATGATAGCCACGTGATCAGTGCATGATCAGCCACGTGATCAGTGCATGATAGCCACGTGATCAGTGCATGATCAGTCACGTGATCAGTGCATGATCAGTCACGTGATCAGTGCATGATCAGCCACGTGATCAGTGCATGATCAGCCACGTGATCAGTGCATGATCAATTACGTGATCAGTGCATGATCAGTCACGTGACCAGTACATGGTAGCTACGTGATCATTGCATGATCAGCCACGTGATCAGTGCATGATAGCCACGTGATCAGTGCATGATAGCCACGTGATCAGTGCATGATCAGTCATGTGATACGTGTGTGATCAGCCACGTGATCAGTGCATGATATCCACGTGATCAGTGCATGACAGCCACGTGATCAGTGCATGAGAGCCACGTGATCAGTGCATGATCAGTCACGTGATACATGTGTGATCAGCCACGTGATCAGTGCATGATGAGCCACGTGATCAGTGCAGGATCAATTACGTGATCAGTGCATGATCAGTCACGTGACCAGTACATGGTTGCTACGTGATCATTGCATGATCAGCCACGTGAGCAGTGCATGATAGCCACGTGATCAGTGCATGATCAGTCACGTGATCAGTGCATGATCATTTACGTGATCTTTGCATGATCAGTCACGTGACCAGTATATGGTTGCTACGTGATCATTCCATGACGAGCCACGTGAGCAGTGCATGATAGCCACGTGATGTGTGCATGAGTTACGTGAGCAGAGTATGATCAGCCACGTGATCAGTGCATGAGTGCCACGTGATCAGTGCATGATATTTCACGTGACAGGTGTGTGATCAGCCACGTGAACAGTGCATGTTCAGCCACGTGATCAGTGCATGATAGCCACGTGATCAGTGCATGATCAGCCACGTGATCAGTGCATGGTCAGACACGTGAACAGTGTATGATCAGCCACGTGATCAGTGCATGATATCCAAGTGATCAGTGCATGATCATCACGTGATCAGTGTATGATCAGCCACGTGAACAGTGCATGCTCAGTCACGTGATCTGGGCCTGCTGAGCTGCGTGATTACTGTCTGCTCATCTGCTTGACAATTGCCAGCTGTGCTGCGTAATTCCTGCCTGTTCAGCTGCTTGATTATTGCCAGCTGAGCAGCATGATTCCTCACACCTGAGTTCCATGATTATTGCCTGCTGACTGTTTGATTCGTGCCTACTCAGCTCTTTGTTTATTGCCTCCAGAGGCACATGATCAGTGTATGATAGCAAACATGATCAGCGCATGATCAGTCACATGATCAGCGCCATTAAGTCACGTGATCACTACATGATAGTCATGTGATCAGTCCATGCTCAGTCACGGTATCAGTGCATGATCAGCCACGTGATCAGTGCATGATCTGTCACAAGATTAGTGTATGATCATCCACGTTATCAGTGCACGGGCAGTCATGTGATCAGTGCATGATATAGACGTGATCAGTGCATGATCAGTCTCGTGATCAGTGCATGATAGCCACGTGATCAGTGCATGATCAGTCACCTGATGGGTGTATGATCATTCACGTGACCTGTACATGGTAGCTACATGATCATTGCATGATCAGCCACGTGAGTAGTGCATGATAGCCACGTGATCACTGCATGATCAGTCACGTGATCAGTGCATGATCAGCCACGTGATCAGTGCATGATCAGGCACGTGATCAGTGCATGATCAGCCACGTGATCAGTGCATGATCAGTCACGTGATCAGTGCATGATCAGCCACGTGATCAGTGCATGATCAGCCACGTGATCAGTGCATGATCAATCACGTGATCAGTGCATGATCAGTCACGTGATCAGTACATGGTAGCTACGTGATCAGTGCATGATCAGCCACGTGATCAGTGCATGATAGCCACGTGATCAGTGCATGATAGCCACGTGATCAGTGCATGATCAGTCATGTGATAGTGCATGATCAGCCACGTGATCAGTGCATGATATCCACGTGATCAGTGCATGACAGCCACGTGATCAGTGCATGAGAGCCACGTGATCAGTGCATGATCAGTCACGTGATACATGTGTGATCAGCCACGTGATCAGTGCATGATGAGCCACGTGATCAGTGCATGATCAATTACGTGATCAGTGCATGATCAGTCACGTGACCAGTACATGGTTGCTACGTGATCGTGCATGATCAGCCACGTGAGCAGTGCATGATAGCCACGTGATCAGTGCATGATCAGTCACGTGATCAGTGCATGATCAGTCACGTGAACAGTGCATGATCATTTACGTGATCAGTGCATGATCAGTCACGTGACCAGTATATGGTTGCTACGTGATCATTGCATGACAGCCACGTGATCAGTGCATGATAGCCACGTGATGTGTGCATGAGTTACGTGATCAGTGTATGATCAGCCACGTGATCAGTGCATGAGTTCCACGTGATCAGTGCATGATAGTCACGTGACAGGTGTGTGATCAGCCACGTGAACAGTGCATGTTCAGCCACGTGATCAGTGCATGATAGCCACGTGATCAGTGCATGATCAGTTACGTGAGCAGTGTATGATCAGCCACGTGATCAGTGCATGGTCAGACACGTGATCAGTGTATGATCAGCCACGTGATCAGTGCATGATAGCCAAGTGATCAGTGCATGATCAGTCACATGATCAGTGCCATTAAGTCACGTGATCAGTGCATGATAGTCACGTGATCAGTCCATGCTCAGTCACGTGATCAGTGCATGATCAGCCACGTGATCAGTGCATGATCTGTCACATGATCAGTGTATGATCATCCACGTGATCAGTGCATGGGCAGTCATGTGATCAGTGCATGATATAGACGTGATCAGTGCATGATCAGTCACGTGATCAGTGCATGATAGCCACGTGATCAGTGCATGATCAGTCACCTGATCAGTGTATGATCATTCACGTGACCTGTACATGGTAGCTACATGATCATTGCATGATCAGCCACGTGATAGTGCATGATAGCCACGTGATCAGTGCATGATCAGTCACGTGATCAGTGCATGATCAGTCATGTGACCAGTACATGGTAGCTGCGTGATCATGCATGATCAGCCACGTGATCAGTGCATGATAGCCACGTGATCAGTGCATGATCAGTCACGTGATCAGTGCATGATCAGTCACGTGATCAGTGCATGATCAGCCACGTGATCAGTGCATGATCAGGCACGTGATCAGTGCATGATCAGCCACGTGATCAGTGCATGATAGCCACGTGATCAGTGCATGATCAGTCACGTGATCAGTGCATGATCAGTCACGTGATCAGTGCATGATCAGCCACGTGATCAGTGCATGATCAGTCACGTGATCAGTGCATGATCAGTCACGTGATCAGTACATGGTAGCTACGTGATCAGTGCATGATCAGCCACGTGATCAGTGCATGATAGCCACGTGATCAGTGCATGATAGCCACGTGATCAGTGCATGATCAGTCACGTGATAGTGTGTGATCAGCCACGTGATCAGTGCATGATAGCCACGTGATCAGTGCATGACAGCCACGTGATCAGTGCATGATAGCCACGTGATCAGTGCATGATCAGTCACGTGATCATGTGTGATCAGCCACGTGATCAGTGCATGATCAGCCACGTGATCAGTGCATGATCAGTTACGTGATCAGTGCATGATCAGTCACGTGATCAGTGCATGGTCAGCACGTGATCAGTGCATGATCAGCCACGTGATCAGTGCATGATAGCCACGTGATCAGTGCATGATCAGTCACGTGATCAGTGTATGATCAGCCACGTGAACAGTGCATGCTCAGTCACGTGATCTGGGCCTGCTGAGCTGCGTGATTACTGTCTGCTCATCTGCTTGACAATTGCCAGCTGAGCTGCACGATTCCTGCCTGTCATCTGCTTGACAATTGCCAGCTGTGCTGCGTAATTCCTGCCTGCTCAGCTGCTTGATTATTGCCAGCTGAGCAGCATGATTCCTCACACCTGAGTTCCATGATTATTGCCTGCTGACTGTTTGATTCGTGCCTACTCAGCTCTTTGTTTATTGCCTCCAGAGGCACATGATCAGTGTATGATAGCAAACATGATCAGCGCATGATCAGTCACATGATCAGCGCCATTAAGTCACGTGATCACTACATGATAGTCATGTGATCAGTCCATGCTCAGTCACGGTATCAGTGCATGATCAGCCACGTGATCAGTGCATGATCTGTCACATGATTAGTGTATGATCATCCACGTGATCAGTGCATGGGCAGTCATGTGATCAGTGCATGATATAGACGTGATCAGTGCATGATCAGTCACGTGATCAGTGCATGATCAGCCACGTGATCAGTGCATGATCAGCCACGTGATCAGTGCATGATCAGCCACGTGATCAGTGCATGATCAGCCACGTGATCAGTGCATGATCAGTCACGTGACCAGTGCATGGTAGCCACGTGATCAGTGCATGATCAGCCACGTGATCAGTGCATGATAGCCACGTGATCAGTGCATGATAGCCACGTGATCAGTGCATGATCAGCCACGTGATCAGTGCATGATCAGTCACGTGATCAGTGCATGATCAGTCACGTGATCAGTGCATGATAGCCACGTGATCAGTGCATGATCAGCCACGTGATCAGTGCATGATAGCCACGTGATCAGTGCATGATCAGTCACGTGATCAGTGCATGATCAGTCACGTGATCAGTGCATGATCAGCCACGTGATCAGTGCATGATCAGCCACGTGATCAGTGCATGATCAATACGTGATCAGTGCATGATCAGTCACGTGATCAGTGCATGGTAGCTACGTGATTGCATGATCAGCCACGTGATCAGTGCATGATAGCCACGTGATCAGTGCATGATAGCCACGTGATCAGTGCATGATCAGTCACGTGATAGTGTGTGATCAGCCACGTGATCAGTGCATGATAGCCACGTGATCAGTGCATGATCAGTCACGTGATCAGTGCATGATCAGTCACGTGATCAGTACATGATAGCTGCGTGATCATGGCATGATCAGCCACGTGATCAGTGCATGATAGCCACGTGATCAGTGCATGATCAGTCACGTGATCAGTGCATGATCAGTCACGTGATCAGTGCATGATCAGCCACGTGATCAGTGCATGATCAGGCACGTGATCAGTGCATGATCAGCCACGTGATCAGTGCATGATAGCCACGTGATCAGTGCATGATCAGTCACGTGATCAGTGCATGATCAGTTACGTGATCAGTGCATGATCAGCCACGTGATCAGTGCATGATCAGCCACGTGATCAGTGCATGATCAATTACGTGATCAGTGCATGATCAGTCACGTGATCAGTGCATGGTAGCTACGTGATCAGTGCATGATCAGCCACGTGATCAGTGCATGATAGCCACGTGATCAGTGCATGATAGCCACGTGATCAGTGCATGATCAGTCACGTGATAGTGCATGATCAGCCACGTGATCAGTGCATGATATCCACGTGATCAGTGCATGACAGCCACGTGATCAGTGCATGAGAGCCACGTGATCAGTGCATGATCAGTCACGTGATCATGTGTGATCAGCCACGTGATCAGTGCATGATCAGCCACGTGATCAGTGCATGATCAATTACGTGATCAGTGCATGATCAGTCACGTGACCAGTACATGGTTGCTACGTGATCAGTGCATGATCAGCCACGTGATCAGTGCATGATAGCCACGTGATCAGTGCATGATCAGTCACGTGATCAGTGCATGATCAGTCACGTGATCAGTGCATGATCACGTGATCAGTGCATGATCAGTCACGTGATCAGTATATGGTAGCTACGTGATCATTCATGACAGCCACGTGATCAGTGCATGATAGCCACGTGTGAGTGCATGAGTCACGTGATCAGTGTATGATCAGCCACGTGATCAGTGCATGAGAGTCACGTGATCAGTGCATGATAGTCACGTGATCAGTGTGTGATCAGCCACGTGATCAGTGCATGATCAGCCACGTGATCAGTGCATGATAGCCACGTGATCAGTGCATGATCAGTCACGTGATCAGTGCATGATCAGCCACGTGATCAGTGCATGATCAGTCATGTGATCAGTGCATGATAGCTGCGTGATCAGTGCATGATCAGCCACGTGATCAGTGCATGATAGCCACGTGATCAGTGCATGATCAGTCACGTGATCAGTGCATGATCAGTCACGTGATCAGTGCATGATCAGCCACGTGATCAGTGCATGATCAGTCACGTGATCAGTGCATGATCAGCCACGTGATCAGTGCATGATCAGTCACGTGATCAGTGCATGATCAGCCACGTGATCAGTGCATGATAGCCACGTGATCAGTGCATGATCAGCCACGTGATCAGTGCATGATAGCCACGTGATCAGTGCATGATCAGTCATGTGATACGTGTGTGATCAGCCACGTGATCAGTGCATGATATCCACGTGATCAGTGCATGACAGCCACGTGATCAGTGCATGAGAGCCACGTGATCAGTGCATGATCAGTCACGTGATACATGTGTGATCAGCCACGTGATCAGTGCATGATGAGCCACGTGATCAGTGCAGGATCAATTACGTGATCAGTGCATGATCAGTCACGTGACCAGTACATGGTTGCTACGTGATCGTTGCATGATCAGCCACGTGAGCAGAGCATGATAGCCACGTGATCAGTGCATGATCAGTCACGTGATCAGTACATGATCAGTCACGTGAACAGTGCATGATCATTTACGTGATCTTTGCATGATCAGTCACGTGACCAGTATATGGTTGCTACGTGATCATTCCATGACGAGCCACGTGAGCAGTGCATGATAGCCACGTGATGTGTGCATGAGTTACGTGAGCAGAGTATGATCAGCCACGTGATCAGTGCATGAGTGCCACGTGATCAGTGCATGATATGTCACGTGACAGGTGTGTGATCAGCCACGTGAACAGTGCATGTTCAGCCACGTGATCAGTGCATGATAGCCACGTGATCAGTGCATGATCAGTTACGTGAGCAGTGTATGATCAGCCACGTGATCAGTGCATGGTCAGACACGTGAACAGTGTATGATCAGCCACGTGATCAGTGCATGATATCCAAGTGATCAGTGCATGATCATCACGTGATCAGTGTATGATCAGCCACGTGAACAGTGCATGCTCAGTCACGTGATCTGGGCCTGCTGAGCTGCGTGATTACTGTCTGCTCATCTGCTTGACAATTGCCAGCTGAGCTGCACGATTCCTGCCTGTCATCTGCTTGACAATTGCCAGCTGTGCTGCGTAATTCCTGCCTGCTCAGCTGCTTGATTATTGCCAGCTGAGCAGCATGATTCCTCACACCTGAGTTCCATGATTATTGCCTGCTGACTGTTTGATTCGTGCCTACTCAGCTCTTTGTTTATTGCCTCCAGAGGCACATGATCAGTGTATGATAGCAAACATGATCAGCGCATGATCAGTCACATGATCAGCGCCATTAAGTCACGTGATCACTACATGATAGTCATGTGATCAGTCCATGCTCAGTCACGGTATCAGTGCATGATCAGCCACGTGATCAGTGCATGATCTGTCACAAGATTAGTGTATGATCATCCACGTGATCAGTGCATGGGCAGTCATGTGATCAGTGCATGATATAGACGTGATCAGTGCATGATCAGTCTCGTGATCAGTGCATGATAGCCACGTGATCAGTGCATGATCAGTCACCTGATGGGTGTATGATCATTCACGTGACCTGTACATGGTAGCTACATGATCATTGCATGATCAGCCACGTGAGTAGTGCATGATAGCCACGTGATCACTGCATGATCAGTCACGTGATCAGTGCATGATCAGTCATGTGACCAGTACATGGTAGGTGCGTGATCATGGCATGATCAGCCACGTGAGCAGTGCATGATAGCCACGTGATCAGTGCATGATCAGACACGTGATCAGTGCATGATCAGTCACGTGATCAGTGCATGATCAGCCACGTGATCAGTGCATGACCAGGCACGTGATCAGTGTATGTCAGCCACGTGATCAGTGCATGATAGCCACGTGATCAGTGCATGATCAGTCACGTGATCAGTGCATGATCAGTTATGTGATCAGTGCATGATCAGCCACGTGATCAGTGCATGATCAGCCACATGATCAGTGCATGATCAATTACGTGATCAGTGCATGATCAGTCACGTGACCAGTACATGGTAGCTACGTGATCATTGCATGATCAGCCACGTGATCAGTGCATGATAGCCACGTGATCAGTGCATGATAGCCACGTGATCAGTGCATGATCAGTCATGTGATACGTGTGTGATCAGCCACGTGATCAGTGCATGATATCCACGTGATCAGTGCATGACAGCCACGTGATCAGTGCATGAGAGCCACGTGATCAGTGCATGATCAGTCACGTGATCATGTGTGATCAGCCACGTGATCAGTGCATGATAGCCACGTGATCAGTGCATGATCAGCCACGTGATCAGTGCATGATAGCCACGTGATCAGTGCATGATCAGTCACGTGATCATGTGTGATCAGCCACGTGATCAGTGCATGATAGCCACGTGATCAGTGCATGATCAGTCACGTGATCATGTGATCAGCCACGTGAGCAGTGCATGATAGCCACGTGATCAGTGCATGATCAGTCACGTGATCAGTACATGATCAGTCACGTGAACAGTGCATGATCATTTACGTGATCTTTGCATGATCAGTCACGTGACCAGTATATGGTTGCTACGTGATCATTCCATGACGAGCCACGTGAGCAGTGCATGATAGCCACGTGATGTGTGCATGAGTTACGTGAGCAGAGTATGATCAGCCACGTGATCAGTGCATGAGTGCCACGTGATCAGTGCATGATATGTCACGTGACAGGTGTGTGATCAGCCACGTGAACAGTGCATGTTCAGCCACGTGATCAGTGCATGATAGCCACGTGATCAGTGCATGATCAGTTACGTGAGCAGTGTATGATCAGCCACGTGATCAGTGCATGGTCAGACACGTGAACAGTGTATGATCAGCCACGTGATCAGTGCATGATATCCAAGTGATCAGTGCATGATCATCACGTGATCAGTGTATGATCAGCCACGTGAACAGTGCATGCTCAGTCACGTGATCTGGGCCTGCTGAGCTGCGTGATTACTGTCTGCTCATATGCTTGATAATTGCCAGCTGAGCTGCACGATTCCTGCCTGTCATCTGCTTGACAATTGCCAGCTGTGCTGCGTAATTCCTGCCTGCTCAGCTGCTTGATTATTGCCAGCTGAGCAGCATGATTCCTCACACCTGAGTTCCATGATTATTGCCTGCTGACTGTTTGATTCGTGCCTACTCAGCTCTTTGTTTATTGCCTCCAGAGGCACATGATCAGTGTATGATAGCAAACATGATCAGTCACATGATCAGCGCCATTAAGTCACGTGATCACTACATGATAGTCATGTGATCAGTCCATGCTCAGTCACGGTATCAGTGCATGATCAGCCACGTGATCAGTGCATGATCTGTCACAAGATTAGTGTATGATCATCCACGTGATCAGTGCATGGGCAGTCATGTGATCAGTGCATGATATAGACGTGATCAGTGCATGATCAGTCACGTGATCAGTGCATGATAGCCACGTGATCAGTGCATGATCAGTCACCTGATGGGTGTATGATCATTCACGTGACCTGTACATGGTAGCTACATGATCATTGCATGATCAGCCACGTGATCAGTGCATGATCAGTCACGTGATCAGTGCATGATATCACGTGATCAGTGCATGATCAGTCACGTGATCAGTGCATGATAGCCACGTGATCAGTGCATGATCAGTCACGTGATCAGTGCATGATCAGTCACGTGATCAGTGCATGATAGCTACGTGATCAGTGCATGATCAGCCACGTGATCAGTGCATGATAGCCACGTGATCAGTGCATGATCAGTCACGTGATCAGTGCATGATCAGTCACGTGATCAGTGCATGGTAGCTGCGTGATCATGCATGATCAGCCACGTGATCAGTGCATGATAGCCACGTGATCAGTGCATGATCAGTCACGTGATCAGTGCATGATCAGTCACGTGATCAGTGCATGATCAGCCACGTGATCAGTGCATGATCAGTCACGTGATCAGTGCATGATCAGCCACGTGATCAGTGCATGATCAGGCACGTGATCAGTGCATGTCCAGCCACGTGATCAGTGCATGATAGCCACGTGATCAGTGCATGATCAGTCACGTGATCAGTGCATGATCAGTTACGTGATCAGTGCATGATCAGCCACGTGATCAGTGCATGATCAGCCACGTGATCAGTGCATGATCAATTACGTGATCAGTGCATGATCAGTCACGTGATCAGTACATGGTAGCTACGTGATCATTGCATGATCAGCCACGTGATCAGTGCATGATAGCCACGTGATCAGTGCATGATAGCCACGTGATCAGTGCATGATCAGTCATGTGATACGTGTGTGATCAGCCACGTGATCAGTGCATGATATCCACGTGATCAGTGCATGACAGCCACGTGATCAGTGCATGAGAGCCACGTGATCAGTGCATGATCAGTCACGTGATACATGTGTGATCAGCCACGTGATCAGTGCATGATGAGCCACGTGATCAGTGCAGGATCAATTACGTGATCAGTGCATGATCAGTCACGTGACCAGTACATGGTTGCTACGTGATCGTTGCATGATCAGCCACGTGAGCAGAGCATGATAGCCACGTGATCAGTGCATGATCAGTCACGTGATCAGTACATGATCAGTCACGTGAACAGTGCATGATCATTTACGTGATCTGTGCATGATCAGTCACGTGACCAGTATATGGTTGCTACGTGATCATTCCATGACGAGCCACGTGAGCAGTGCATGATAGCCACGTGATGTGTGCATGAGTTACGTGAGCAGAGTATGATCAGCCACGTGATCAGTGCATGAGTGCCACGTGATCAGTGCATGATATGTCACGTGACAGGTGTGTGATCAGCCACGTGAACAGTGCATGTTCAGCCACGTGATCAGTGCATGATAGCCACGTGATCAGTGCATGATCAGTTACGTGAGCAGTGTATGATCAGCCACGTGATCAGTGCATGGTCAGACACGTGAACAGTGTATGATCAGCCACGTGATCAGTGCATGATATCCAAGTGATCAGTGCATGATCATCACGTGATCAGTGTATGATCAGCCACGTGAACAGTGCATGCTCAGTCACGTGATCTAGGCCTGCTGAGCTGCGTGATTACTGTCTGCTCATCTGCTTGACAATTGCCAGCTGAGCTGCACGATTCCTGCCTGTCATCTGCTTGACAATTGCCAGCTGTGCTGCGTAATTCCTGCCTGCTCAGCTGCTTGATTATTGCCAGCTGAGCAGCATGATTCCTCACACCTGAGTTCCATGATTATTGCCTGCTGACTGTTTGATTCGTGCCTACTCAGCTCTTTGTTTATTGCCTCCAGAGGCACATGATCAGTGTATGATAGCAAACATGATCAGCGCATGATCAGTCACATGATCAGTGCCATTAAGTCACGTGATCACTACATGATAGTCATGTGATCAGTCCATGCTCAGTCACGGTATCAGTGCATGATCAGCCACGTGATCAGTGCATGATCTGTCACAAGATTAGTGTATGATCATCCACGTGATCAGTGCATGGGCAGTCATGTGATCAGTGCATGATATAGACGTGATCAGTGCATGATCAGTCTCGTGATCAGTGCATGATAGCCACGTGATCAGTGCATGATCAGTCACCTGATGGGTGTATGATCATTCACGTGACCTGTACATGGTAGCTACATGATCATTGCATGATCAGCCACGTGAGTAGTGCATGATAGCCACGTGATCACTGCATGATCAGTCACGTGATCAGTGCATGATCAGTCATGTGACCAGTACATGGTAGGTGCGTGATCATGGCATGATCAGCCACGTGAGCAGTGCATGATAGCCACGTGATCAGTGCATGATCAGACACGTGATCAGTGCATGATCAGTCACGTGATCAGTGCATGATCAGCCACGTGATCAGTGCATGATCAGGCACGTGATCAGTGTATGTCAGCCAAGTGATCAGTGCATGATAGCCACGTGATCAGTGCATGATCAGTCACGTGATCAGTGCATGATCAGTTATGTGATCAGTGTATGATCAGCCACGTGATCAGTGCATGATCAGCCACATGATCAGTGCATGATCAATTACGTGATCAGTGCATGATCAGTCACGTGACCAGTACATGGTAGCTACGTGATCATTGCATGATCAGCCACGTGATCAGTGCATGATAGCCACGTGATCAGTGCATGATAGCCACGTGATCAGTGCATGATCAGTCATGTGATACGTGTGTGATCAGCCACGTGATCAGTGCATGATATCCACGTGATCAGTGCATGACAGCCACGTGATCAGTGCATGAGAGCCACGTGATCAGTGCATGATCAGTCACGTGATACATGTTTGATCAGCCACGTGATCAGTGCATGATGAGCCACGTGATCAGTGCAGGATCAATTACGTGATCAGTGCATGATCAGTCACGTGACCAGTACATTGTTGCTACGTGATCGTTGCATGATCAGCCACGTGAGCAGAGCATGATAGCCACGTGATCAGTGCATGATCAGTCACGTGATCAGTACATGATCAGTCACGTGAACAGTGCATGATCATTTACGTGATCTTTGCATGATCAGTCACGTGACCAGTATATGGTTGCTACGTGATCATTCCATGACGAGCCACGTGAGCAGTGCATGATAGCCACGTGATGTGTGCATGAGTTACGTGAGCAGAGTATGATCAGCCACGTGATCAGTGCATGAGTGCCACGTGATCAGTGCATGATATGTCACGTGACAGGTGTGTGATCAGCCACGTGAACAGTGCATGTTCAGCCACGTGATCAGTGCATGATAGCCACGTGATCAGTGCATGATCAGTTACGTGAGCAGTGTATGATCAGCCACGTGATCAGTGCATGGTCAGACACGTGAACAGTGTATGATCAGCCACGTGATCAGTGCATGATATCCAAGTGATCAGTGCATGATCATCACGTGATCAGTGTATGATCAGCCACGTGAACAGTGCATGCTCAGTCACGTGATCTGGGCCTGCTGAGCTGCGTGATTACTGTCTGCTCATATGCTTGATAATTGCCAGCTGAGCTGCACGATTCCTGCCTGTCATCTGCTTGACAATTGCCAGCTGTGCTGCGTAATTCCTGCCTGCTCAGCTGCTTGATTATTGCCAGCTGAGCAGCATGATTCCTCACACCTGAGTTCCATGATTATTGCCTGCTGACTGTTTGATTCGTGCCTACTCAGCTCTTTGTTTATTGCCTCCAGAGGCACATGATCAGTGTATGATAGCAAACATGATCAGTCACATGATCAGCGCCATTAAGTCACGTGATCACTACATGATAGTCATGTGATCAGTCCATGCTCAGTCACGGTATCAGTGCATGATCAGCCACGTGATCAGTGCATGATCTGTCACAAGATTAGTGTATGATCATCCACGTGATCAGTGCATGGGCAGTCATGTGATCAGTGCATGATATAGACGTGATCAGTGCATGATCAGTCTCGTGATCAGTGCATGATAGCCACGTGATCAGTGCATGATCAGTCACCTGATGGGTGTATGATCATTCACGTGACCTGTACATGGTAGCTACATGATCATTGCATGATCAGCCACGTGAGTAGTGCATGATAGCCACGTGATCAGTGCATGATCAGTCACGTGATCAGTGCATGATCAGTCATGTGACCAGTACATGGTAGCTGCGTGATCATGGCATGATCAGCCACGTGAGCAGTGCATGATAGCCACGTGATCAGTGCATGATCAGTCACGTGATCAGTGCATGATCAGTCACGTGATCAGTGCATGATCAGCCACGTGATCAGTGCATGATCAGTCACGTGATCAGTGCATGATCAGCCACGTGATCAGTGCATGATCAGGCACGTGATCAGTGTATGTCAGCCACGTGATCAGTGCATGATAGCCACGTGATCAGTGCATGATCAGTCACGTGATCAGTGCATGATCAGTTACGTGATCAGTGCATGATCAGCCACGTGATCAGTGCATGATCAGCCACATGATCAGTGCATGATCAATTACGTGATCAGTGCATGATCAGTCACGTGACCAGTACATGGTAGCTACGTGATCATTGCATGATCAGCCACGTGATCAGTGCATGATAGCCACGTGATCAGTGCATGATAGCCACGTGATCAGTGCATGATCAGTCATGTGATACGTGTGTGATCAGCCACGTGATCAGTGCATGATATCCACGTGATCAGTGCATGACAGCCACGTGATCAGTGCATGAGAGCCACGTGATCAGTGCATGATCAGTCACGTGATACATGTGTGATCAGCCACGTGATCAGTGCATGATGAGCCACGTGATCAGTGCATGATCAATTACGTGATCAGTGCATGATCAGTCACGTGACCAGTACATGGTTGCTACGTGATCGTTGCATGATCAGCCACGTGAGCAGTGCATGATAGCCACGTGATCAGTGCATGATCAGTCACGTGATCAGTACATGATCAGTCACGTGAACAGTGCATGATCATTTACGTGATCTTTGCATGATCAGTCACGTGACCAGTATATGGTTGCTACGTGATCATTCCATGACGAGCCACCTGAGCAGTGCATGATAGCCACGTGATGTGTGCATGAGTTACGTGAGCAGAGTATGATCAGCCACGTGATCAGTGCATGAGTGCCACGTGATCAGTGCATGATATGTCACGTGACAGGTGTGTGATCAGCCACGTGATCAGTGCATGTTCAGCCACGTGATCAGTGCATGATAGCCACGTGATCAGTGCATGATCAGTTACGTGATCAGTGTATGATCAGCCACGTGATCAGTGCATGATATCCAAGTGATCAGTGCATGATCATCACGTGATCAGTGTATGATCAGCCACGTGAACAGTGCATGCTCAGTCACGTGATCTGGGCCTGCTGAGCTGCGTGATTACTGTCTGCTCATCTGCTTGACAATTGCCAGCTGAGCTGCACGATTCCTGCCTGTCATCTGCTTGACAATTGCCAGCTGTGCTGCGTAATTCCTGCCTGCTCAGCTGCTTGATTATTGCCAGCTGAGCAGCATGATTCCTCACACCTGAGTTCCATGATTATTGCCTGCTGACTGTTTGATTCGTGCCTACTCAGCTCTTTGTTTATTGCCTCCAGAGGCACATGATCAGTGTATGATAGCAAACATGATCAGCGCATGATCAGTCACATGATCAGCGCCATTAAGTCACGTGATCACTACATGATAGTCATGTGATCAGTCCATGCTCAGTCACGGTATCAGTGCATGATCAGCCACGTGATCAGTGCATGATCTGTCACAAGATTAGTGTATGATCATCCACGTGATCAGTGCATGGGCAGTCATGTGATCAGTGCATGATATAGACGTGATCAGTGCATGATCAGTCTCGTGATCAGTGCATGATAGCCACGTGATCAGTGCATGATCAGTCACCTGATGGGTGTATGATCATTCACGTGACCTGTACATGGTAGCTACATGATCATTGCATGATCAGCCACGTGAGTAGTGCATGATAGCCACGTGATCACTGCATGATCAGTCACGTGATCAGTGCATGATCAGTCATGTGACCAGTACATGGTAGCTGCGTGATCATGGCATGATCAGCCACGTGAGCAGTGCATGATAGCCACGTGATCAGTGCATGATCAGTCACGTGATCAGTGCATGATCAGTCACGTGATCAGTGCATGATCAGGCACGTGATCAGTGTATGTCAGCCACGTGATCAGTGCATGATAGCCACGTGATCAGTGCATGATCAGTCACGTGATCAGTGCATGATCAGTTACGTGATCAGTGTATGATCAGCCACGTGATCAGTGCATGATCAGCCACGTGATCAGTGCATGATCAATTACGTGATCAGTGCATGATCAGTCACGTGACCAGTACATGGTAGCTACGTGATCATTGCATGATCAGCCACGTGATCAGTGCATGATAGCCACGTGATCAGTGCATGATCAGTCATGTGATACGTGTGTGATCAGCCACGTGATCAGTGCATGATATCCACGTGATCAGTGCATGACAGCCACGTGATCAGTGCATGAGAGCCACGTGATCAGTGCATGATCAGTCACGTGATACATGTGTGATCAGCCACGTGATCAGTGCATGATGAGCCACGTGATCAGTGCAGGATCAATTACGTGATCAGTGCATGATCAGTCACGTGACCAGTACATGGTTGCTACGTGATCGTTGCATGATCAGCCACGTGAGCAGTGCATGATAGCCACGTGATCAGTGCATGATCAGTCACGTGATCAGTACATGATCAGTCACGTGAACAGTGCATGATCATTTACGTGATCTTTGCATGATCAGTCACGTGACCAGTATATGGTTGCTACGTGATCATTCCATGACGAGCCACGTGAGCAGTGCATGATAGCCACGTGATGTGTGCATGAGTTACGTGAGCAGAGTATGATCAGCCACGTGATCAGTGCATGAGTGCCACGTGATCAGTGCATGATATGTCACGTGACAGGTGTGTGATCAGCCACGTGAACAGTGCATGTTCAGCCACGTGATCAGTGCATGATAGCCACGTGATCAGTGCATGATCAGTTACGTGAGCAGTGTATGATCAGCCACGTGATCAGTGCATGGTCAGACACGTGAACAGTGTATGATCAGCCACGTGATCAGTGCATGATATCCAAGTGATCAGTGCATGATCATCACGTGATCAGTGTATGATCAGCCACGTGAACAGTGCATGCTCAGTCACGTGATCTGGGCCTGCTGAGCTGCGTGATTACTGTCTGCTCATCTGCTTGACAATTGCCAGCTGAGCTGCACGATTCCTGCCTGTCATCTGCTTGACAATTGCCAGCTGTGCTGCATAATTCCTGCCTGTTCAGCTGCTTGATTATTGCCAGCTGAGCAGCATGATTCCTCACACCTGAGTTCCATGATTATTGCCTGCTGACTGTTTGATTCGTGCCTACTCAGCTCTTTGTTTATTGCCTCCAGAGGCACATGATCAGTGTATGATAGCAAACATGATCAGCGCATGATCAGTCACATGATCAGCGCCATTAAGTCACGTGATCACTACATGATAGTCATGTGATCAGTCCATGCTCAGTCACGGTATCAGTGCATGATCAGCCACGTGATCAGTGCATGATCTGTCACAAGATTAGTGTATGATCATCCACGTGATCAGTGCATGGGCAGTCATGTGATCAGTGCATGATATAGACGTGATCAGTGCATGATCAGTCTCGTGATCAGTGCATGATAGCCACGTGATCAGTGCATGATCAGTCACCTGATGGGTGTATGATCATTCACGTGACCTGTACATGGTAGCTACATGATCATTGCATGATCAGCCACGTGAGTAGTGCATGATAGCCACGTGATCACTGCATGATCAGTCACGTGATCAGTGCATGATCAGTCATGTGACCAGTACATGGTAGCTGCGTGATCATGGCATGATCAGCCACGTGAGCAGTGCATGATAGCCACGTGATCAGTGCATGATCAGACACGTGATCAGTGCATGATCAGTCACGTGATCAGTGCATGATCAGCCACGTGATCAGTGCATGATCAGGCACGTGATCAGTGTATGTCAGCCACGTGATCAGTGCATGATAGCCACGTGATCAGTGCATGATCAGTCACGTGATCAGTGCATGATCAGTTATGTGATCAGTGCATGATCAGCCACGTGATCAGTGCATGATCAGCCACATGATCAGTGCATGATCAATTACGTGATCAGTGCATGATCAGTCACGTGACCAGTACATGGTAGCTACGTGATCATTGCATGATCAGCCACGTGATCAGTGCATGATAGCCACGTGATCAGTGCATGATAGCCACGTGATCAGTGCATGATCAGTCATGTGATACGTGTGTGATCAGCCACGTGATCAGTGCATGATATCCACGTGATCAGTGCATGACAGCCACGTGATCAGTGCATGAGAGCCACGTGATCAGTGCATGATCAGTCACGTGATACATGTGTGATCAGCCACGTGATCAGTGCATGATGAGCCACGTGATCAGTGCAGGATCAATTACGTGATCAGTGCATGATCAGTCACGTGACCAGTACATGGTTGCTACGTGATCGTTGCATGATCAGCCACGTGAGCAGAGCATGATAGCCACGTGATCAGTGCATGATCAGTCACGTGATCAGTACATGATCAGTCACGTGAACAGTGCATGATCATTTACGTGATCTTTGCATGATCAGTCACGTGACCAGTATATGGTTGCTACGTGATCATTCCATGACGAGCCACGTGAGCAGTGCATGATAGCCACGTGATGTGTGCATGAGTTACGTGAGCAGAGTATGATCAGCCACGTGATCAGTGCATGAGTGCCACGTGATCAGTGCATGATATGTCACGTGACAGGTGTGTGATCAGCCACGTGAACAGTGCATGTTCAGCCACGTGATCAGTGCATGATAGCCACGTGATCAGTGCATGATCAGTTACGTGAGCAGTGTATGATCAGCCACGTGATCAGTGCATGGTCAGACACGTGAACAGTGTATGATCAGCCACGTGATCAGTGCATGATATCCAAGTGATAAGTACATGATCATCACGTGATCAGTGTATGATCAGCCACGTGAACAGTGCATGCTCAGTCACGTGATCTGGGCCTGCTGAGCTGCGTGATTACTGTCTGCTCATCTGCTTGACAATTGCCAGCTGAGCTGCACGATTCCTGCCTGTCATCTGCTTGACAATTGCCAGCTGTGCTGCGTAATTCCTGCCTGCTCAGCTGCTTGATTATTGCCAGCTGAGCAGCATGATTCCTCACACCTGAGTTCCATGATTATTGCCTGCTGACTGTTTGATTCGTGCCTACTCAGCTCTTTGCTTATTGCCTCCAGAGGCACATGATCAGTGTATGATAGCAAACATGATCAGCGCATGATCAGTCACATGATCAGCGCCATTAAGTAACGTGATCACTACATGATAGTCATGTGATCATTCCATGCTCAGTCACGGTATCAGTGCATGATCAGCCACGTGATCAGTGCATGATCTGTCACAAGATTAGTGTATGATCATCCACGTGATCAGTGCACGGGCAGTCATGTGATCAGTGCATGATATAGACGTGAACAGTGCATGATCAGTCTCGTGATCAGTGCATGAGAGCCACGTGATCAGTGCATGATCAGTCACGTGATGGGTGTATGATCATTCACGTGACCTGTACATGGTAGCTACATGATCATTGCATGATCAGCCACGTGATCAGTGCATGATAGCCACGTGATCAGTGCATGATCAGTCACGTGATCAGTGCATGATCAGTCATGTGACCAGTACATGGTAGCTGCGTGATCATGGCATGATCAGCCACGTGATCAGTGCATGATAGCCACGTGATCAGTGCATGATCAGTCAAGAGATCAGTGCATGATCAGTCACGTGATCAGTGCATGATCAGCCACGTGATCAGTGCATGACCAGCCACGTGATCAGTGCATGCTCAGCAACGTGATCAGTGCATGATCAGTTACGTGATACATGTGTATGATCAGCCACGTGATCAGTGCATGATCAGCCACATGATCAGTGCAGGATCAATTACGTGCTCAGTGCATGATCAGTTACGTGACCAGTACATGGTAGCTTCGTGATCATTGCCTGATAAGCCACGTGATCAGTGCATGATAGCCACGTGATCAGTGCATGATCAGTCATGTGATACGTGTGTGATCAGCCACATGATCAGTGCATGATATCCACGTGATCAGTGCATGACAGCCACGTGATCAGTGCATGAGAGCCACGGGATCAGTGCATGATCAGTCACGTGATACATGTGTGATCAGCCACGTGATCAGTGCATGATGAGCCACGTGATCAGTGCATGATCAGTCACATGACCAGTACATGGTTGCTACGTGATCGTTGCATGATCAGCCACGTGAGCAGAGCATTATAGCCACGTGGTCAGTGCATGATCAGTCACGTGATCAGTACATGATCAGTCACGTGAACAATGCATGATCATTTACGTGATCTTTGCATGATCAGTCACGTTACCAGTATATGGTTGCTACGTGATCATTCCATGACGAGCCACGTGAGCAGTGCATGATAGCCACGTGATGTGTGCATGAGTTACGTGAGCAGAGTATGATCAGCCACGTGATCAGTGCATGAGTGCCACGTGATCAGTGCATGATATGTCACGTGACAGGTGTGTGATCAGCCACGTGAACAGTGCATGTTCAGCCACGTGATCAGTGCATGATAGCCACGTGATCAGTGCATTATCAGTTACGTGAGCAGTGTATGATCAGCCACGTGATCAGTGCATGGTCAGACACGTGAACAGTGTATGATCAGCCACGTGATCAGTGCATGATATCCAAGTGATCAGTGCATGATCATCACGTGATCAGTGTATGATCAGCCACGTGAACAGTGCATGCTCAGTCACGTGATCTGGGCCTGCTGAGCTGCGTGATTACTGTCTGCTCATCGGCTTGACAATTGCCAGCTGAGCTGCACGATTCCTGCCTGTCATCTGCTTGACAATTGCCAGCTGTGCTGCATAATTCCTGCCTGTTCCGCTGCTTGATTATTGCCAGCTGAGCAGCATGATTCCTCACACCTGAGTTCCATGATTATTGCCTGCTGACTGTTTGATTCGTGCCTACTCAGCTCTTTGTTTATTGCCTCCAGAGGCACATGATCAGTGTATGATAGCAAACATGATCAGCGCATGATCAGTCACATGATCAGCGCCATTAAGTCACGTGATCACTACATGATAGTCATGTGATCAGTCCATGCTCAGTCACGGTATCAGTGCATGATCAGCCACGTGATCAGTGCATGATCTGTCACAAGATTAGTTTATGATCATCCACGTGATCAGTGCACGGGCAGTCATGTGATCAGTGCATGATATAGACGTGAACAGTGCATGACCAGTCTCGTGATCCGTGCATGATAGCCACGTGATCAGTGCATGATCAGTCACCTGATGGGTGTTATGATCATTCACGTGACCTGTACATGGTAGCTACATGATCATTGCATGATCAGCCACGTGAGTAGTTCATGATAGCCACGTGATCACTGCATGATCAGTCATGTGATCAGTGCATGATCAGTCATGTGACCAGTACATGGTAGCTGCGTGATCATGGCATGATCAGCCACGTGAACAGTGCATGATAGCCACGAGATCAGTGCATGATCAGACACGAGATCAGTGCATGATCAGTCATGTGATCAGTGCATGATCAGCCACGTGATCAGTGCCTGACCAGGCACGTGATCAGTGTATGTCCAGCCAAGTGATCAGTGCATGATAGCCACGTGATCAGTGCATGATCAGTCACGTGATCAGTGCATGATCAGTTATGTAATCAGTGTATGATCAGCCACGTGATCAGTGCATGATCAGCCACATGATCAGTGCATGATCAATTACGTGCTCAGTGCATGATCAGTTAGGTGACCAGTACATGGTAGCTACGTGATCATTGCCTGATCAGCCACGTGATCAGTGCATGATAGCCACGTGATCAGTGCATGATAGCCACGTGATCAGTGCATGATCAGTCATGTGATACGTGTGTGATCAGCCACATGATCAGTGCATGATATCCACGTGATCAGTGCATGACAGCCACGTGATCAGTGCATGAGAGCCACGGGATCAGTGCATGATCATTCACGTGATACATGTGTGATCAGCCACGTGATCAGTGCATCATGAGCCACGTGATCAGTGCAGGATCAATTCGTGATCAGTGCATGATCAGTCACGTGACCAGTACATGGTTGCTACGTGATCGTTGCATGATCAGCCACGTGAGCAGAGCATGATAGCCACGTGGTCAGTGCATGATCAGTCACGTGATCAGTACATGATCAGTCACGTGAACAGTGCATGATCATTTACGTGATCTTTGCATGATCAGTCACGTTACCAGTATATGGTTGCTACGTGATCATTCCATGACGAGCCACGTGAGCAGTGCATGATAGCCACGTGATGTGTGCATGAGTTACGTGATCAGAGTATGATCAGCCACGTGATCAGTGCATGAGTGCCACGTGATCAGTGCATGATATGTCACGTGACAGGTGTGTGATCAGCCACGTGAACAGTGCATGTTCAGCCACGTGATCAGTGCATGATAGCCACGTGATCAGTGCATGATCAGTTAGGTGAGCAGTGTATGATCAGCCACGTGATCAGTGCATGGTCAGACAAGTGAACAGTGTATGATCAGCCACGTGATCAGTGCATGATATCCACGTGATCAGTGCATGACAGCCACGTGATCAGTGCATGAGAGCCACGGGATCAGTGCATGATCAGTCACGTGATACATGTGTGATCAGCCACGTGATCAGTGCATGATGAGCCACGTGATCAGTGCAGGATCAATTACGTGATCAGTGTAAGATCAGTCACGTGATCAGTGCATGATCAGCCACGTGATCAGTGCATGACCAGGCTCGTGATCAGTGCATGATCAACTACGTGCTCGGTGCATGATCAGTTACGTGACCAGTACATGGTAGCTACGTGATCATTGCCTGATAAGCCACGTGATCAGTGCATGATAGCCACGTGATCAGTGCATGATAGCCACGTGATCAGTGCATGATCAGTCATGTGATACGTGTGTGATCAGCCACATGATCAGTGCATGATATCCACGTGATCAGTGCATGACAGCCACGTGATCAGTGCATGAGAGCCACGGGATCAGTGCATGATCAGTCACGTGATACATGTGTGATCAGCCACGTGATCAGTGCATGATGAGCCACGTGATCAGTGCAGGATCAATTACGTGATCAGTGCATGATCAGTCACGTGACCAGTACATGGTTGCTACGTGATCGTTGCATGATCAGCCACGTGAGCAGAGCATGATAGCCACGTGGTCAGTGCATGATCAGTCACGTGATCAGTACATGATCAGTCACGTGAACAGTGCATGATCATTTACGTGATCTTTGCATGATCAGTCACGTTACCAGTATATGGTTGCTACGTGATCATTGCATGACGAGCCACGTGAGCAGTGCATGATAGCCACGTGATGTGTGCATGAGTTACGTGAGCAGAGTATGATCAGCCACGTGATCAGTGCATGAGTGCCACGTGATCAGTGCATGATATGTCACGTGACAGGTGTGTGATCAGCCACGTGAACAGTGCATGTTCAGCCACGTGATCAGTGCATGATAGCCACGTGATCAGTGCATGATCAGTTACGTGAGCAGTGTATGATCAGCCACGTGATCAGTGCATGGTCAGACACGTGAACAGTGTATGATCAGCCACGTGATCAGTGCATGATATCCAAGTGATCAGTGCATGATCATCACGTGATCAGTGTATGATCAGCCACGTGAACAGTGCATGCTCAGTCACGTGATCTGGGCCTGCTGAGCTGCGTGATTACTGTCTGCTCATCTGCTTGACAATTGCCAGCTGAGCTGCACGATTCCTGCCTGTCATCTGCTTGAGAATTGCCAGCTGTGCTGCATAATTCCTGCCTGTTCAGCTCCTTGATTATTGCCAGCTGAGCAGCATGATTCCTCACACCTGTGTTCCATGACTATTGCCTGCTGACTGTTTGATTCGTGCCTACTCAGCTCTTTGTTTATTGCCTCCAGAGGCACATGATCAGTGTATGATAGCAAACATGATCAGCGCATGATCAGTCACATGATCAGCGCCATTAAGTCACGTGATCACTACATGATAGTCATGTGATCAGTCCATGCTCAGTCACGGTATCAGTGCATGATCAGCCACGTGATCAGTGCATGATCTGTCACAAGATTAGTGTATGATCATCCACGTGATCAGTGCACGGGCAGTCATGTGATCAGTGCATGATATAGACGTGAACAGTGCATGATCAGTCTCGTGATCAGTGCATGATCAGCCACATGATCAGTGCATGATCAATTACGTGCTCAGTGCATGATCAGTTACGTGACCAGTACATGGTAGCTACGTGATCATTGCCTGATAAGCCACGTGATCAGTGCATGATAGCCACGTGATCAGTGCATGATAGCCACGGGATCAGTGCATGATCAGTCACGTGATACATGTGTCATCAGCCACGTGATCAGTGCATGATGAGCCACGTGATCAGTGCAGGATCAATTACGTGATCAGTGCATGATCAGTCACATGACCAGTACATGGTTGCTACGTGATCGTTGCATGAGCAGCCACGTGAGCAGAGCATGATAGCCACGTGGTCAGTGCATGATCAGTCACGTGATCAGTACATGATCAGTCACGTGTACAGTGCATGATCATTTACGTGATCTTTGCATGATCAGTCACGTTACCAGTATATGGTTGCTACGTGATCATTCCATGACGAGCCACGTGAGCAGTGCATGATAGCCACGTGATGTGTGCATGAGTTACGTGAGCAGAGTATGATCAGCCACGTGATCAGTGCATGAGTGCCACGTGATCAGTGCATGATATGTCACGTGACAGGTGTGTGATCAGCCACGTGATCAGTGCATGGTCAGACACGTGAACAGTGTATGATCAGCCACGTGATCAGTGCATGATATCCAAGTGATCAGTGCATGATCATCACGTGATCAGTGTATGATCAGCCACGTGAACAGTACATGCTCAGTCACGTGATCTGGGCCTGCTGAGCTGCGTGATTACTGTCTGCTCATCTGCTTGACAATTGCCAGCTGAGCTGCACGATTCCTGCCTGTCATATGCTTGACAATTGCCAGCTGTGCTGCGTAATTCCTGCCTGCTCAGCTGCTTGATTATTGCCAGCTGAGCAGCATGATTCCTCACACCTGAGTTCCATGATTATTTCCTGCTGACTGTTTGATTCGTGCCTACTCAGCTCTTTGTTTATTGCCTCCAGAGGCACATGATCAGTGTATGATAGCAAACATGATCAGCGCATGATCAGTCACATGATCAGCGCCATTAAGTCACGTGATCACTACATGATAGTCATGTGATCAGTCCATGCTCAGTCACGGTATCAGTGCATGATCAGCCACGTGATCAGTGCATGATCTGTCACAAGATTAGTGTATGATCATCCACGTGATCAGTGCACGGGCAGTCATGTGATCAGTGCATGATATAGACGTGAACAGTGCATGACCAGTCTCGTGATCCGTGCATGATAGCCACGTGATCAGTGCATGATCAGTCACCTGATGGGTGTATGATCATTCACGTGACCTGTACATGGTAGCTACATGATCATTGCATGGTCAGCCACGTGAGTAGTTCATGATAGCCACGTGATCACTGCATGATCAGTCACGTGATCAGTGCATGATCAGTCATGTGACCAGTACATGGTAGCTGCGTGATCATGGCATGATCAGCCACGTGAGCAGTGCATGATAGCCACGTGATCAGTGCATGAACAGACACGAGATCAGTGCATGATCAGTCACGTGATCAGTGCATGATCAGCCACGTGATCAGTGCATGACCAGGCACGTGATCAGTGTATGTCCAGCCAAGTGATCAGTGCATGATAGCCACGTGATCAGTGCATGATCAGTCACGTGATCAGTGCATGATCAGTTATGTGATCAGTGTATGATCAGCCACGTGATCAGTGCATGATCAGCCACATGATCAGTGCATGATCAATTACGTGCTCAGTGCATGATCAGTTACGTGACCAGTACATGGTAGCTACGTGATCATTGCCTGATAAGCCACGTGATCAGTGCATGATAGCCACGTGATCAGTGCATGATAGCCACGTGATCAGTGCATGATCAGTCATGTGATACGTGTGTGATCAGCCACATGATCCGTGCATGATATCCACGTGATCAGTGCATGACAGCCACGTGATCAGTGCATGAGAGCCACGGGATCAGTGCATGATCAGTCACGTGACACATGTGTGATCAGCCACGTGATCAGTGCATGATGAGCCACGTGATCAGTGCAGGATCAATTACGTGATCAGTGCATGATCAGTCACGTGACCAGTACATGGTTGCGACGTGATCGTTGCATGATCAGCCACGTGAGCAGAGCATGATAGCCACGTCGTCAGTGCATGATCAGTCACGTGATCAGTACATGATCAGACACGTGAACAGTGCATGCTCAGTCACGTGATCTGGGCCTGCTGAGCTGCGTGATTACTGTCTGCTCATCTGCTTGACAATTGCCAGCTGAGCTGCACGATTCCTGCCTGTCATCTGCTTGACAATTGCCAGCTGTGCTGCGTAATTCCTGCCTGCTCAGCTGCTTGATTATTGCCAGCTGAGCAGCATGATTCCTCACATCTGTGTTCCATGATTATTGCCTGCTGACTGTTTGATTCGTGCCAACTCAGCTCTTGTTTATTGCCTCCAGAGGCACATGATCAGTGTATGATAGCAAACATGATCAGCGCATGATCAGTCACATGATCAGCGCCATTAAGTCACGTGATCACTACATGATAGTCATGTGATCAGTCCATGCTCAGTCACGGTATCAGTGCATGAATAGCCACGTGATCAGTGCATGATCTGTCACAAGATTAGTGTATGATCATCCACGTGATCAGTGCACGGGCAGTCATGTGATCAGTGCATGATATAGACGTGAACAGTGCATGATCAGTCTCGTGATCAGTGCATGATAGCCACGTGATCAGTGCATGATCAGTCACCTGATGGGTGTATGATCATTCACGTGACCTGTACATGGTAGCTACATGATCATTGCATGATCAGCCACGTGAGTAGTTCATGATAGCCACGTGATCACTGCATGATCAGTCACGTGATCAGTGCATGATCAGTCATGTGACCAGTACATGGTAGGTGCGTGATCATGGCATGATCAGCCACGTGAGCAGTGCATGATAGCCACGTGATCAGTGCATGATCAGTCACGAGATCAGTGCATGATCAGTCGCGTGATCAGTGCATGATCAGACACGAGATCAGTGCATGATCAGCCACGTGATCAGTGCATGACCAGGCACGTGATCAGTGTATGTCCAGCCACGTGATCAGTGCGTGATCAGTGCATGATCAGCCACATGATCAGTGCATGATCAATTACGTGCTCAGTGCATGATCAGTTACGTGACCAGTACAAGGTAGCTACGTGATCATTGCCTGATAAGCCACGTGATCAGTGCATGATAGCCACGTGATCAGTGCATGATAGCCACGTGATCAGTGCATGATCAGTCATGTGATACGTGTGTGATCAGCCACATGATCAGTGCATGATATCCACGTGATCAGTGCATGACAGCCACGTGATCAGTGCATGAGAGCCACGGGATCAGTGCATGATCAGTCACGTGATACATGTGTGATCAGCCACGTGATCAGTGCATCATGAGCCACGTGATCAGTGCAGGATCAATTACGTGATCAGTGCATGATCAGTCACGTGACCAGTACATGGTTGCTACGTGATCGTTGCATGATCAGCCACGTGAGCAGAGCATGATAGCCACGTGGTCAGTGCATGATCAGTCACGTGATCAGTACATGATCAGTCACGTGAACAGTGCATGATCATTTACGTGATCTTTGCATGATCAGTCACGTTACCAGTATATGGTTGCTACATGATCATTCCATGACGAGCCACGTGAGCAGTGCATGATAGCCACGTGATGTGTGCATGAGTTACGTGAGCAGAGTATGATCAGCCACGTGATCAGTGCATGAGTGCCACGTGATCAGTGCATGATATGTCACGTGACAGGTGTGTGATCAGCCACGTGAACAGTGCATGTTCAGCCACGTAATCAGTGCATGATGAGCCATGTGATCAGTGCCCGATCAGCCACGTCATCAGTACATGCGCAGTCACGTCATCAGTGCATGATAGCCACGTGATAAGTGCATGCTCAGTCACGTGATCTGGACTTGATCAGCCACGTGATCAGTGCCTGCAGAGTCACGTGATCAGGGCCTGCTGAGCTGCGTGATTCCTGCCAGCTCATCTGCATGACAATTGCCAGCTGAGCTGCGTGATTCCTGTCGGCTCATCTGCTTGACAATTGCCAGCTGAGCTGCGTGATTCCTGCCTGGTCACGTGCTTGATTATTGCCAGTTGAGCAGCATGATTCGTCACTGCTGAGCTCCATGCTTATTGCCTGCTGATTGCGTGGTTCGTGTCTGCTCAGCTCTTTGAGTATTGCCTCCTGAGGTCCCTGTTCGGTCGCCACCTGCCGGGGACCAGCCCCAACTGATCCAGGGTATTCGAAGGAGAGATGGCCTAGGCGACTATTTATATGCTAATCAGAGATGTCAAGAATAATAGTATGAGGAGAGCTCAGTAGGAAAATTCGGTGGAGAAAAGAGACTGAGTAGCTTGGTTTACGCGGAAGACCAATCAAACTTCAAGACAAGAAGTTTGCACCACTTACGTAGGCCGCAGGCGCCCTCTCGAATAGCCAAAGGTGCCTCACCCTAGACACCTTCTCGAGTGGGTCTTAGCAGCCCAGGCATAATTAGTAAGTGTGGTGGGTTCCGAGCTCCAGATGGAGAATCAGCTGGAAGTTAAAGGGAAGAATGACAAGGAACTTTATGAATTGGAGCTGTAAGTTAACTCTTTGACAGACAGAGCGAGATGGTGGTGGGGGACAGCCCCCAGTGAAATCAGAGGTGAGAGCACAAAGCAATACAGTAGGCAGACTCCGGTTTTTTTGGGGGAGATGCTCGAGAATATCCGGGTGGACTCCTGAGGCTCGATCCCGCATTTTCGTATGCCGAGCCTCCTTCCTCATGACCTTTGTCCAGAGTGGAATGCCTCCCCGGCTCCCGGCACATGATCAGTGCCTGCTCAGCCACGTGATCACTGACGGCACAGTCACGTGATCAGCGCCTCCCAGTCACGTGATCACCGTATGATAAACACGTGATCAGTGAACGACCAGCCACGTGATCACTGCATGCGCGGTCAGGTGGTCAGTTCCTGATCAGCCACCTGATCAGTGCGTGCACAGTCCCCTGATCAGTGCCTGTCAGTCAATGATCACTGCCTGATAAACACGTGATCAGTGCCCGAACAGCCACGTCATCAGTGCATGCGCAGTCACGTGATCAGTGCATGATAGCCACGTGATCAGTGCGTGCACAGTCCCATGATCAGCGCCTGTCAGTCACTGATCATTGCCTGGTAAACACGTGATCAGTGCATGATGAGCCATGTGATCAGTGCCCGATCAGCCACGTCATCAGTGCATGCGCAGTCACGTCATCAGTGCATGATAGCCACGTGATCAGTGCATGCTCAGTCACGTGATCTGGACTTGATCAGCCACGTGATCAGTGCCTGCAGAGTCACGTGTTCAGGGCCTGCTGAGCTGCGTGATTCCTGCCGGCTCATCTGCATGACAATTGCCAGCTGAGCTGCGTGATTCCTGTCGGCTCATCTGCTTGACAATTGCCAGCTGAGCTGCGTGATTCCTGCCTGGTCACGTGCTTGATTATTGCCAGTTGAGCAGCATGATTCGTCACTGCTGAGCTCCATGCTTATTGCCTGCTGATTGCGTGGTTCGTGTCTGCTCAGCTCTTTGAGTATTGCCTCCTGAGGTCCCTGTTCGGTCGCCACCTGCCGGGGACCAGTCCCAATTGATCCAGGGTATTCGAAGGAGAGATGGCCTAGGCGACTATTTATATGCTAATCAGAGATGTCAAGAATAATAGTATGAGGAGAGCTCAGTAGGAAAATTCGGTGGAGAAAAGAGACTGAGGAGCTTGGTTTACGCGGAAGACCAATCAAACTTCAAGACAAGAAGTTTGCACCACTTACGTAGGCCGCAGGCGCCCTCTCGAATAGCGAAAGGTGCCTCACCCTAGACACCTTCTCGAGTGGGTCTTAGCAGTCCAGGCATAATTAGTAAGCGTGGTGGGTTCCGCGCTCCAGATGGAGACTCAGCTGGAAGTTAAAGGGAAGAATGACAAGGAACTTTATGAATTGGAGCTGTAAGTTAACTCTTTGACAGAGAGAGCGAGATGGTGGTGGGGGACAGCCCCCAGTGAAATCAGAGGTGAGAGCACAAAGCAATACAGTAGGCAGACTCCGGTTTTTTTTTGTGGGGGAGATGCTCGAAAACATCCGGGTGGACTCCTGAGGCTGGATCCCGCATTTGCGTATGCCGAGCCTCCTTCCTCATGACCTTTTTCCAGAGTGGAATGCCTCCCCGTCTCCCGGCACATGATCAGTGCATGCTCAGTCACGGTATCAGTGCCTGCACAGCCACGTGATCACTGACGGCACAGTCACGTGATCAGCGCCTCTCAGTCACGTGATCACCCTATGATAAACACATGATCAGTGAACGACCAGCCACGTGATCACTGCATGCGCGGTCAGGTGGTCAGTTCCTGATCAGCCACCTGATCAGTGCGTGCACAGTCCCCTGATCATCGCCTGTCAGTCACTGATCACTGCCTGATAAACACGTGATCAGTGCCCGAACAGCCACGTCATCAGTGCATGCGCAGTCACGTGATCAGTGCATGATAGCCACGTGATCAGTGCGTGCACAGTCCCATGATCAGCGCCTGTCAGTCACTGATCATTGCCTGATAAACACGTGATCAGTGCATGATGAGCCATGTGATCAGTGCCCGATCAGCCACGTCATCAGTGCATGCGCAGTCACGTCATCAGTGCATGATAGCCACGTGATCAGTGCATGCTCAGTCACGTGATCTGGACTTGATCAGCCACGTGATCAGTGCCTGCAGAGTCACGTGATCAGGGCCTGCTGAGCTGCGTGATTCCTGCCGGCTCATCTGCATGACAATTGCCAGCTGAGCTGCGTGATTCCTGTCGGCTCATCTGCTTGACATTTGCCAGCTGAGCTGCGTGATTCCTGCCTGGTCACGTGCTTGATTATTGCCAGTTGAGCAGCATGATTCGTCACTGCTGAGCTCCATGCTTATTGCCTGCTGATTGCGTGGTTCGTGTCTGCTCAGCTCTTTGAGTATTGCCTCCTGAGGTCCCTGTTCGGTCGCCACATGCCGGGGACCAGCCCCAACTGATCCAGGGTATTCGAAGGAGAGATGGCCTAGGCGACTATTTATATGCTAATCAGAGATGTCAAGAATAATAGTATGAGGAGAGCTCAGTAGGAAAATTCGGTGGAGAAAAGAGACTGAGTAGCTTGGTTTACGCGGAAGACCAATCAAACTTCAAGACAAGAAGTTTGCACCACTTACGTAGGCCGCAGGCGCCCTCTCGAATAGCGAAAGGTGCCTCACCCTAGACACCTTCTCGAGTGGGTCTTAGCAGCCCAGGCATAATTAGTAAGCGTGGTGGGTTCCGCGCTCCAGATGGAGACTCAGCTGGAAGTTAAAGGGAGGAATGACAAGGAACTTTATGAATTGGAGCTCAAAGTTAACTCTTTGACAGAGAGAGCGAGATGGTGGTGGGGGACAGCCCCCAGTGAAATCAGAGGTGAGAGCACAAAGCAATACAGTAGGCAGACTCCGGTTTTTTTGTGGGGGAGATGCTCGAGAATATCCGGGTGGACTCCTGAGGCTCGATCCCGCATTTGCGTATGCCGAGCCTCCTTCCTCATGACCTTTGTCCAGAGTGGAATGCCTCCCCGGCTCCCGGCACATGATCAGTGCATGCTCAGTCACCATATCAGTGCCTGCTCAGCCAGGTGACCACTGACGGCACAGTCACGTGATCAGCGCCTCTCAGTCACGTGATCACCGTATGATAAACACATGATCAGTGAACGACCAGCCACGTGATCACTGCATGCGCGGTCAGGTGGTCAGTTCCTGATCAGCCACCTGATCAGTGCGTGCACAGTCCCCTGATCAGCGCCTGTCAGTCACTGATAACTGCCTGATAAACACGTGATCAGTGCCCGAACAGCCACGTCATCAGTGCATGCGCAGTCACGTGATCAGTGCATGATAGCCACGTGATCAGTGCGTGCACAGTCCCATGATCAGCGCCTGTCAGTCACTGATCATTGCCTGATAAACACGTGATCAGTGCATGATGAGGCATGTGATCAGTGCCCGATCAGCCACGTCAACAGTGCATGCGCAGTCACGTCATCAGTGCATGATAGCCACGTGATCAGTGCATGCTCAGTCACGTGATCTGGACTTGATCAGCCACGTGATCAGTGCCTGCAGAGTCACGTGATCAGGGCCTGCTGAGCTGCGTGATTCCTGCCGGCTCATCTGCATGACAATTGCCAGCTGAGCTGCGTGATTCCTGTCGGCTCATCTGCTTGACAATTGCCAGCTGAGCTGCGTGATTCCTGCCTGGTCACGTGCTTGATTATTGCCAGTTGAGCAGCATGATTCGTCACTGCTGAGCTCCATGCTTATTGCCTGCTGATTGCGTGGTTCGTGTCTGCTCAGCTCTTTGAGTATTGCCTCCTGAGGTCCCTGTTCGGTCGCCACCTGCCGGGGACCAGCCCCAACTGATCCAGGGTATTCGAAGGAGAGATGGCCTAGGCGACTATTTATATGCTAATCAGAGATGTCAAGAATAATAGTATGAGGAGAGCTCAGTAGGAAAATTCGGTGGAGAAAAGAGACTGAGTAGCCTGGTTTACGCGGAAGACCAATGAAACTTCAAGACAAGAAGTTTGCACCACTTACGTAGGCCGCAGGCGCCTCTCGAATAGCGAAAGGTGCCTCACCCTAGACACCTTCTCGAGTGGGTCTTAGCAGTCCAGGCATAATTAGTAAGCGTGGTGGGTTCCGCGCTCCAGATGGAGACTCAGCTGGAAGTTAAAGGGAAGAATGACAAGGAACTTTATGAATTGGAGCTGTAAGTTAACTCTTTGACAGAGAGAGCGAGATGGTGGTGGGGGACAGCCCCCAGTGAAATCAGAGGTGAGAGCACAAAGAAATACAGTAGGCAGACTCCGGTTTTTTTTGGGGGGGGGGAGATGCTCGAGAACATCCGGGTGGACTCCTGAGGCTCGATCCCGCATTTGCGTATGCCGAGCCTCCTTCCTCATGACCTTTTTCCAGAGTGGAATGCCTCCCCGGCTCCCGGCACATGATCAGTGCATGCTCAGTCACGATATCAGTGCCTGCACAGCCACGTGATCACTGACGGCACAGTCACGTGATCAGCGCCTCTCAGTCACGTGATCACCCTATGATAAACACATGATCAGTGAACGACCAGCCACGTGATCACTGCATGCGCGGTCAGGTGGTCAGTTCCTGATCAGCCACCTGATCAGTGCGTGCACAGTCCCCTGATCAGCGCCTGTCAGTCACTGATCACTGCCTGATAAACACGTGATCAGTGCCCGAACAGCCACGTCATCAGTGCATGCGCAGTCACGTGATCAGTGCATGATAGCCACGTGATCAGTGCGTGCACAGTCCCATGATCAGCGCCTGTCAGTCACTGATCATTGCCTGATAAACACGTGATCAGTGCATGATGAGCCATGTGATCAGTGCCCGATCAGCCACATCATCAGTGCATGCGCAGTCACGTCGTCAGTGCATGATAGCCACGTGATCAGTGCATGCTCAGTCACGTGATCTGGACTTGATCAGCCACGTGATCAGTGCCTGCAGAGTCACGTGATCAGGGCCTGCTGAGCTGCGTGATTCCTGCCGGCTCATCTGCATGACAATTGCCAGCTGAGCTGCGTGATTCCTGTCGGCTCATCTGCTTGACAATTGCCAGCTGAGCTGCGTGATTCCTGCCTGGTCACGTGCTTGATTATTGCCAGTTGAGCAGCATGATTCGTCACTGCTGAGCTCCATGCTTATTGCCTGCTGATTGCGTGGTTCGTGTCTGCTCAGCTCTTTGAGTATTGCCTCCTGAGGTCCCTGTTCGGTCGCCACATGCCGGGGACCAGCCCCAACTGATCCAGGGTATTCGAAGGAGAGATGGCCTAGGCGACTATTTATATGCTAATCAGAGATGTCAAGAATAATAGTATGAGGAGAGCTCAGTAGGAAAATTCGGTGGAGAAAAGAGACTGAGTAGCTTGGTTTACGCGGAAGACCAATCAAACTTCAATACAAGAAGTTTGCACCACTTACGTGGGCCGCAGGCGCCCTCTCGAATAGCGAAAGGTGCCTCACCCTAGACACCTTCTCGAGTGGGTCTTAGCAGCCCAGGCATAATTAGTAAGCGTGGTGGGTTCCGCGCTCCAGATGGAGACTCAGCTGGAAGTTAAAGGGAAGAATGACAAGGAACTTTATGAATTGGAGCTCAAAGTTAACTCTTTGACAGAGAGAGCGAGATGGTGGTGGGGGACAGCCCCCAGTGAAATCAGAGGTGAGAGCACAAAGCAATACAGTAGGCAGACTCCGGTTTTTTTTGGGGGGGGGAGATGCTCGAGAACATCCGGGTGGACTCCTGAGGCTCGATCCCGCATTTGCGTATGCCGAGCCTCCTTCCTCATGACCTTTGTCCAGAGTGGAATGCCTCCCCGGCTCCCGGCACATGATCAGTGCATGCTCAGTCACCATATCAGTGCCTGCTCAGCCACGTGATCACTGATGGCACAGTCACGTGATCAGCGCCTCTCAGTCACGTGATCACCCTATGATAAACACGTGATCAGTGAACGACCAGCCTCGTGATCACTGCATGCGCGGTCAGGTGGTCAGTTCCTGATCAGCCACCTGATCAGTGCGTGCACAGTCCCCTGATCAGCGCCTGTCAGTCACTGATCACTGCCTGATAAACACGTGATCAGTGCCCGAACAGCCACGTCATCAGTGCATGCGCAGTCACGTGATCAGTGCATGATAGCCACGTGATCAGTGCGTGCACAGTCCCATGATCAGCGCCTGACAGTCACTGATCATTGCCTGATAAACACGTGATCAGTGCATGATGAGCCTTGTGATCAGTGCCCGATCAGCCACGTCATCAGTGCATGCGCAGTCACGTCATCAGTGCATGATAGCCACGTGATCATTGCATGCTCAGTCACGTGATCTGGACTTGATCAGCCACGTGATCAGTGCCTGCAGAGTCACGTGATCAGGGCCTGCTGAGCTGCGTGATTCCTGCCGGCTCATCTGCATGACAATTGCCAGCTGAGCTGCGTGATTCCTGTCGGCTCATCTGCTTGACAATTGCCAGCTGAGCTGCGTGATTCCTGCCTGGTCACGTGCTTGATTATTGCCAGTTGAGCAGCATGATTCGTCACTGCTGAGCTCCATGCTTATTGCCTGCTGATTGCGTGGTTCGTGTCTGCTCAGCTCTTTGAGTATTGCCTCCTGAGGTCCCTGTTCGGTCGCCACCTGCCGGGGACCAGCCCCAACTGATCCAGGGTATTCGAAGGAGAGATGGCCTAGGTGACTATTTATATGCTAATCAGAGATGTCAAGAATAATAGTATGAGGAGAGCTCAGTAGGAAAATTCGGTGGAGAAAAGAGACTGAGTAGCTTGGTTTACGCGGAAGACCAATCAAACTTCAAGACAAGAAGTTTGCACCACTTACGTAGGCCGCAGGCGCCCTCTCGAATAGCGAAAGGTGCCTCACCCTAGACACCTTCTCGAGTGGGTCTTAGCAGCCCAGGCATAATTAGTAAGCGTGGTGGGTTCCGCGCTCCAGATGGAGACTCAGCTGGAAGTTAAAGGGAAGAATGACAAGGAACTTTATGAATTGGAGCTGTAAGTTAACTCTTTGACAGAGAGAGCGAGATGGTGGTGGGGGACAGCCCCCAGTGAAATCAGAGGTGAGAGCACAAAGCAATACAGTAGGCAGACTCCGGTTTTTTTGTGGGGGGGAGATGCTCGAGAACATCCGGGTGGACTCCTGAGGCTCAATCCCGCATTTGCGTATGCCGAGCCTCCTTCCTCATGACCTTTTTCCAGAGTGGAATGCCTCCCCGGCTCCCGGCACATGATCAGTGCATGCTCAGTCACCATATCAGTGCCTGCTCAGCCACGTGATCACTGATGGCACAGTCACGTGATCAGCGCCTCTCAGTCACGTGATCACCCTATGATAAACACGTGATCAGTGAACGACCAGCCTCGTGATCACTGCATGCGCGGTCAGGTGGTCAGTTCCTGATCAGCCACCTGATCAGTGCGTGCACAGTCCCCTGATCAGCGCCTGTCAGTCACTGATCACTGCCTGATAAACACGTGATCAGTGCCCGAACAGCCACGTCATCAGTGCATGCGCAGTCACGTGATCAGTGCATGATAGCCACGTGATCAGTGCGTGCACAGTCCCATGATCAGCGCCTGACAGTCACTGATCATTGCCTGATAAACACGTGATCAGTGCATGATGAGCCATGTGATCAGTGCCCGATCAGCCACGTCATCAGTGCATGCGCAGTCACGTCATCAGTGCATGATAGCGACGTGATCAGTGCATGCTCAGTCACGTGATCTGGACTTGATCAGCCACGTGATCAGTGCCTGCAGAGTCACGTGATCAGGGCCTGCTGAGCTGCGTGATTCCTGCCGGCTCATCTGCATGACAATTGCCAGCTGAGCTGCGTGATTCCTGTCGGCTCATCTGCTTGACAATTGCCAGCGGAGCTGCGTGATTCCTGCCTGGTCACGTGCTTGATTATTGCCAGTTGAGCAGCATGATTCGTCACTGCTGAGCTCCATGCTTATTGCCTGCTGATTGCGTGGTTCGTGTCTGCTCAGCTCTTTGAGTATTGCCTCCTGAGGTCCCTGTTCGGTCGCCACCTGCCGGGGACCAGCCCAAACTGATCCAGGGTATTCGAAGGAGAGATGGCCTAGGCGACTATTTATATGCTAATCAGAGATGTCAAGAATAATAGTATGAGGAGAGCTCAGTAGGAAAATTCGGTGGAGAAAAGAGACTGAGTAGCTTGGTTTACGCGGAAGACCAATCAAACTTCAAGACAAGAAGTTTGCACCACTTACGTAGGCCGCAGGCGCCTCTCGAATAGCGAAAGGTGCCTCACCCTAGACACCTTCTCGAGTGGGTCTTAGCAGCCCAGGCATAATTAGTAAGCGTGGTGGGTTCCGCGCTCCAGATGGAGACTCAGCTGGAAGTTAAAGGGAAGAATGACAAGGAACTTTATGAATTGGAGCTGTAAGTTAACTCTTTGACAGAGAGAGCGAGATGGTGGTGGGGGACAGCCCCCAGTGAAATCAGAGGTGAGAGCACAAAGCAATACAGTAGGCAGACTCCGGGTTTTTTTGGGGGGCGAGATGCTCAAGAACATCCGGGTGGACTCCTGAGGCTCAATCCCGCATTTGCGTATGCCGAGCCTCCTTCCTCATGACCTTTTTCCAGAGTGGAATGCCTCCCCGGCTCCCGGCACATGATCAGTGCATGCTCAGTCACGATATCAGTGCCTGCTCAGCCACGTGATCACTGACGGCACAGTCACGTGATCAGCGCCTCTCAGTCACGTGATCACCCTATGATAAACACATGATCAGTGAACGACCAGCCACGTGATCACTGCATGCGCGGTCAGGTGGTCAGTTCCTGATCAGCCACCTGATCAGTGCGTGCACAGTCCCCTGATCAGCGCCTGTCAGTCACTGATCACTGCCTGATAAACACGTGATCAGTGCCCGAACAGCCACGTCATCAGTGCATGCGCAGTCACGTGATCAGTGCATGATAGCCACGTGATCAGTGCGTGCACAGTCCCATGATCAGCGCCTGTCAGTCACTGATCATTGCCTGATAAACACGTGATCAGTGCATGATGAGCCATGTGATCAGTGCCCGATCAGCCACGTCATCAGTGCATGCGCAGTCACGTCATCAGTGCATGATAGCCACGTGATCAGTGCATGCTCAGTCACGTGATCTGGACTTGATCAGCCACGTGATCAGTGCCTGCAGAGTCACGTGATCAGGGCCTGCTGAGCTGCGTGATTCCTGCCGGCTCATCTGCATGACAATTGCCAGCTGAGCTGCGTGATTCCTGTCGGTTCATCTGCTTGACAATTGCCAGCTGAGCTGCGTGATTCCTGCCTGGTCACGTGCTTGATTATTGCCAGTTGAGCAGCATGATTCGTCACTGCTGAGCTCCATGCTTATTGCCTGCTGATTGCGTGGTTCGTGTCTGCTCAGCTCTTTGAGTATTGCCTCCTGAGGTCCCTGTTCGGTCGCCACCTGCCCGGGACCAGCCCCAACTGATCCAGGGTATTCGAAGGAGAGGTGGCCTAGGCGACTATTTATATGCTAATCAGAGATGTCAAGAATAATAGTATGAGGAGAGCTCAGTAGGAAAATTCGGTGGAGAAAAGAGACTGAGTAGCTTGGTTTACGCGGAAGACCAATCAAACTTCAAGACAAGAAGTTTGCACCACTTACGTAGGCCGCAGGCGCCTCTCGAATAGCGAAAGGTGCCTCACCCTAGACACCTTCTCGAGTGGGTCTTAGCAGCCCAGGCATAATTAGTAAGCGTGGTGGGTTCCGCGCTCCAGATGGAGACTCAGCTGGAAGTTAAAGGGAAGAATGACAAGGAACTTTATGAATTGGAGCTGTAAGTTAACTCTTTGACAGAGAGAGCGAGATGGTGGTGGGGGACAGCCCCCAGTGAAATCAGAGGTGAGAGCACAAAGCAATACAGTAGGCAGACTCCGGTTTTTTTGGGGGGAGATGCTCGAGAATATCCGGGTGGACTCCTGAGGCTCGATCCCGCATTTGCGTATGCCGAGCCTCCTTCCTCATGACCTTTGTCCAGAGTGGAATGCCTCCCCGGCTCCCGGCACATGATCAGTGCATGCTCAGTCACCATATCAGTGCCTGCTCAGCCACGTGATCACTGATGGCACAGTCACGTGATCAGCGCCTCTCAGTCACGTGATCACCCTATGATAAACACGTGATCAGTGAACGACCAGCCTCGTGATCACTGCATGCGCGGTCAGGTGGTCAGTTCCTGATCAGCCACCTGATCAGTGCGTGCACAGTCCCCTGATCAGCGCCTGTCAGTCACTGATCACTGCCTGATAAACACGTGATCAGTGCCCGAACAGCCACGTCATCAGTGCATGCGCAGTCACGTGATCAGTGCATGATAGCCACGTGATCAGTGCGTGCACAGTCCCATGATCAGCGCCTGTCAGTCACTGATCATTGCCTGATAAACACGTGATCAGTGCATGATGAGCCATGTGATCAGTGCCCGATCAGCCACGTCATCAGTGCATGCGCAGTCACGTCATCAGTGCATGATAGCCACGTGATCAGTGCATGCTCAGTCACGTGATCTGGACTTGATCAGCCACGTGATCAGTGCCTGCAGAGTCACGTGATCAGGGCCTGCTGAGCTGCGTGATTCCTGCCGGCTCATCTGCATGACAATTGCCAGCTGAGCTGCGTGATTCCTGTCGGCTCATCTGCTTGACAATTGCCAGCTGAGCTGCGTGATTCCTGCCTGGTCACGTGCTTGATTATTGCCAGTTGAGCAGCATGATTCGTCACTGCTGAGCTCCATGCTTATTGCCTGCTGATTGCGTGGTTCGTGTCTGCTCAGCTCTTTGAGTATTGCCTCCTGAGGTCCCTGTTCGGTCGCCACCTGCCGGGGACCAGCCCCAACTGATCCAGGGTATTCGAAGGAGAGATGGCCTAGGCGACTATTTATATGCTAATCAGAGATGTCAAGAATAATAGTATGAGGAGAGCTCAGTAGGAAAATTCGGTGGAGAAAAGAGACTGAGTAGCTTGGTTTACGCGGAAGACCAATCAAACTTCAAGACAAGAAGTTTGCACCACTTACGTAGGCCGCAGGCGCCCTCTCGAATAGCGAAAGGTGCCTCACCCTAGACACCTTCTCGAGTGGGTCTTAGCAGCCCAGGCATAATTAGTAAGCGTGGTGGGTTCCGCGCTCCAGATGGAGACTCAGCTGGAAGTTAAAGGGAAGAATGACAAGGAACTTTATGAATTGGAGCTGTAAGTTAACTCTTTGACAGAGAGAGCGAGATGGTGGTGGGGGACAGCCCCCAGTGAAATCAGAGGTGAGAGCACAAAGCAATACAGTAGGCAGACTCCGGTTTTTTGGGGGGAGATGCTCGAGAATATCCGGGTGGACTCCTGAGGCTCGATCCCGCATTTGCGTATGCCGAGCCTCCTTCCTCATGACCTTTTTCCAGAGTGGAATGCCTCCCCGGCTCCCGGCACATGATCAGTGCATGCTCAGTCACGATATCAGTGCCTGCTCAGCCACGTGATCACTGACGGCACAGTCACGTGATCAGCGCCTCTCAGTCACGTGATCACCCTATGATAAACACGTGATCAGTGAACGACCAGCCACGTGATCACTGCATGCGCGGTCAGGTGGTCAGTTCCTGATCAGCCACCTGATCAGTGCGTGCACAGTCCCCTGATCAGCGCCTGTCAGTCACTGATCACTGCCTGATAAACACGTGATCAGTGCCCGAACAGCCACGTCATCAGTGCATGCGCAGTCACGTGATCAGTGCATGATAGCCACGTGATCAGTGCGTGCACAGTCCCATGATCAGCGCCTGTCAGTCACTGATCATTGCCTGATAAACACGTGATCAGTGCATGATGAGCCATGTGATCAGTGCCCGATCAGCCACGTCATCAGTGCATGCGCAGTCACGTCATCAGTGCATGATAGCCACGTGATCAGTGCATGCTCAGTCACGTGATCTGGACTTGATCAGCCACGTGATCAGTGCCTGCAGAGTCACGTGATCAGGGCCTGCTGAGCTGCGTGATTCCTGCCAGCTCATCTGCATGACAATTGCCAGCTGAGCTGCGTGATTCCTGTCGGTTCATCTGCTTGACAATTGCCAGCTGAGCTGCGTGATTCCTGCCTGGTCACGTGCTTGATTATTGCCAGTTGAGCAGCATGATTCGTCACTGCTGAGCTCCATGCTTATTGCCTGCTGATTGCGTGGTTCGTGTCTGCTCAGCTCTTTGAGTATTGCCTCCTGAGGTCCCTGTTCGGTCGCCACCTGCCGGGGACCAGCCCCAACTGATCCAGGGTATTCGAAGGAGAGGTGGCCTAGGCGACTATTTATATGCTAATCAGAGATGTCAAGAATAATAGTATGAGGAGAGCTCAGTAGGAAAATTCGGTGGAGAAAAGAGACTGAGTAGCTTGGTTTACGCGGAAGACCAATCAAACTTCAAGACAAGAAGTTTGCACCACTTACGTAGGCCGCAGGCGCCCTCTCGAATAGCGAAAGGTGCCTCACCCTAGACACCTTCTCGAGTGGGTCTTAGCAGCCCAGGCATAATTAGTAAGCGTGGTGGGTTCCGCGCTCCAGATGGAGACTCAGCTGGAAGTTAAAGGGAAGAATGACAAGGAACTTTATGAATTGGAGCTGTAAGTTAACTCTTTGACAGAGAGAGCGAGATGGTGGTGGGGGACAGCCCCCAGTGAAATCAGAGGTGAGAGCACAAAGCAATACAGTAGGCAGACTCCGGTTTTTTTGGGGGGAGATGCTCGAGAATATCCGGGTGGACTCCTGAGGCTCGATCCCGCATTTGCGTATGCCGAGCCTCCTTCCTCATGACCTTTGTCCAGAGTGGAATGCCTCCCCGGCTCCCGGCACATGATCAGTGCATGCTCAGTCACGATATCAGTGCCTGCTCAGCCACGTGATCACTGACGGCACAGTCACGTGATCAGCGCCTCTCAGTCACGTGATCACCCTATGATAAACACGTGATCAGTGAACGACCAGCCACGTGATCACTGCATGCGCGGTCAGGTGGTCAGTTCCTGATCAGCCACCTGATCAGTGCGTGCACAGTCCCCTGATCAGCGCCTGTCAGTCACTGATCACTGCCTGATAAACAGGTGATCAGTGCCCGAACAGCCACGTCATCAGTGCATGCGCAGTCACGTGATCAGTGCATGATAGCCACGTGATCAGTGCGTGCACAGTCCCATGATCAGCGCCTGTCAGTCACTGATCATTGCCTGATAAACACGTGATCAGTGCATGATGAGCCATGTGATCAGTGCCCGATCAGCCACGTCATCAGTGCATGCGCAGTCACGTCATCAGTGCATGATAGCCACGTGATCAGTGCATGCTCAGTCACGTGATCTGGACTTGATCAGCCACGTGATCAGTGCCTGCAGAGTCACGTGATCAGGGCCTGCTGAGCTGCGTGATTCCTGCCGGCTCATCTGCATGACAATTGCCAGCTGAGCTGCGTGATTCCTGTCGGCTCATCTGCTTGACAATTGCCAGCTGAGCTGCGTGATTCCTGCCTGGTCACGTGCTTGATTATTGCCAGTTGAGCAGCATGATTCGTCACTGCTGAGCTCCATGCTTATTGCCTGCTGATTGCGTGGTTCGTGTCTGCTCAGCTCTTTGAGTATTGCCTCCTGAGGTCCCTGTTCGGTCGCCACCTGCCGGGGACCAGCCCCAACTGATCCAGGGTATTCGAAGGAGAGATGGCCTAGGCGACTATTTATATGCTAATCAGAGATGTCAAGAATAATAGTATGAGGAGAGCTCAGTAGGAAAATTCGGTGGAGAAAAGAGACTGAGTAGCTTGGTTTACGCGGAAGACCAATCAAACTTCAAGACAAGAAGTTTGCACCACTTACGTAGGCCGCAGGCGCCCTCTCGAATAGCGAAAGGTGCCTCACCCTAGACACCTTCTCGAGTGGGTCTTAGCAGCCCAGGCATAATTAGTAAGCGTGGTGGGTTCCGCGCTCCAGATGGAGACTCAGCTGGAAGTTAAAGGGAAGAATGACAAGGAACTTTATGAATTGGAGCTGTAAGTTAACTCTTTGACAGAGAGAGCGAGATGGTGGTGGGGGACAGCCCCCAGTGAAATCAGAGGTGAGAGCACAAAGCAATACAGTAGGCAGACTCCGGTTTTTTTTGGGGGGGGAGATGCTCGAGAATATCCGGGTGGACTCCTGAGGCTCAATCCCGCATTTGCGTATGCCGAGCCTCCTTCCTCATGACCTTTTTCCAGAGTGGAATGCCTCCCCGGCTCCCGGCACATGATCAGTGCATGCTCAGTCACGATATCAGTGCCTGCTCAGCCACATGATCACTGACGGCACAGTCACGTGATCAGCGCCTCTCAGTCACGTGATCACCCTATGATAAACACGTGATCAGTGAACGACCAGCCACGTGATCACTGCATGCGCGGTCAGGTGGTCAGTTCCTGATCAGCCACCTGATCAGTGCGTGCACAGTCCCCTGATCAGCGCCTGTCAGTCACTGATCACTGCCTGATAAACACGTGATCAGTGCCCGAACAGCCACGTCATCAGTGCATGCGCAGTCACGGGATCAGGGCATGATAGCCACGTGATCAGTGCGTGCACAGTCCCATGATCAGCGCCTGTCAGTCACTGATCATTGCCTGATAAACACGTGATCAGTGCATGATGAGCCATGTGATCAGTGCCCGATCAGCCACATCATCAGTGCATGCGCAGTCACGTCATCAGTGCATGATAGCCACGTGATCAGTGCATGCTCAGTCACGTGATCTGGACTTGATCAGCCACGTGATCAGTGCCTGCAGAGTCACGTGTTCAGGGCCTGCTGAGCTGCGTGATTCCTGCCGGCTCATCTGCATGACAATTGCCAGCTGAGCTGCGTGATTCCTGTCGGCTCATCTGCTTGACAATTGCCAGCTGAGCTGCGTGATTCCTGCCTGGTCACGTGCTTGATTATTGCCAGTTGAGCAGCATGATTCGTCACTGCTGAGCTCCATGCTTATTGCCTGCTGATTGCGTGGTTCGTGTCTGCTCAGCTCTTTGAGTATTGCCTCCTGAGGTCCCTGTTCGGTCGCCACCTGCCGGGGACCAGCCCCAACTGATCCAGGGTATTCGAAGGAGAGATGGCCTAGGCGACTATTTATATGCTAATCAGAGATGTCAAGAATAATAGTATGAGGAGAGCTCAGTAGGAAAATTCGGTGGAGAAAAGAGACTGAGTAGCTTGGTTTACGCGGAAGACCAATCAAACTTCAAGACAAGAAGTTTGCACCACTTACGTAGGCCGCAGGCGCCCTCTTGAATAGCCAAAGGTGCCTCACCCTAGACACCTTCTCGAGTGGGTCTTAGCAGCCCAGGCATAATTAGTAAGCGTGGTGGGTTCCGAGCTCCAGATGGAGAATCAGCTGGAAGTTAAAGGGAAGAATGACAAGGAACTTTATGAATTGGAGCTCAAAGTTAACTCTTTGACAGAGAGAGCGAGATGGTGGTGGGGGACAGCCCCCAGTGAAATCAGAGGTGAGAGCACAAAGCAATACAGTAGGCAGACTCCGGTTTTTTTGGGGGGGAGATGCTCGAGAATATCCGGGTGGACTCCTGAGGCTCGATCCCGCATTTGCGTATGCCGAGCCTCCTTCCTCATGACCTGTGTCCAGAGTGGAATGCCTCCCCGGCTCCCGGCACCTGATCAGTGCATGCTCAGTCACGATATCAGTGCCTGCTCAGCCACGTGATCACTGATGGCACAGTCACGTGATCAGCGCCTCTCAGTCACGTGATCACCGTATGATAATGACGTGATCAGTGAACGACCAGCCACGTGATCACTGCATGCACGGTCAGGTGGTCAGTTCCTGATCAGCCACCTGATCAGTGCGTGCACAGTCCCCTGATCAGCGCCTGTCAGTCACTGATCACTGCCTGATAAACAGGTGATCAGTGCCCGAACAGCCACGTCATCAGTGCATGCGCAGTCACGTGATCAGTGCATGATAGCCACGTGATCAGTGCGTGCACAGTCCCATGATCAGCGCCTGACAGTCACTGATCATTGCCTGATAAACACGTGATCAGTGCATGATGAGCCATGTGATCAGTGCCCGATCAGCCACGTCATCAGTGCATGCGCAGTCACGTCATCAGTGCATGATAGCCACGTGATCAGTGCATGCTCAGTCACGTGATCTGGACTTGATCAGCCACGTGATCAGTGCCTGCAGAGTCACGTGATCAGGGCCTGCTGAGCTGCGTGATTCCTGCCGGCTCATCTGCATGACAATTGCCAGCTGAGCTGCGTGATTCCTGTCGGCTCATCTGCTTGACAATTGCCAGCTGAGCTGCGTGATTCCTGCCTGGTCACGTGCTTGATTATTGCCAGTTGAGCAGCATGATTCGTCACTGCTGAGCTCCATGCTTATTGCCTGCTGATTGCGTGGTTCGTGTCTGCTCAGCTCTTTGAGTATTGCCTCCTGAGGTCCCTGTTCGGTCGCCACCTGCCGGGGACCAGCCCCAACTGATCCAGGGTATTCGAAGGAGAGATGGCCTAGGCGACTATTTATATGCTAATCAGAGATGTCAAGAATAATAGTATGAGGAGAGCTCAGTAGGAAAATTCGGTGGAGAAAAGAGACTGAGTAGCTTGGTTTACGCGGAAGACCAATCAAACTTCAAGACAAGAAGTTTGCACCACTTACGTAGGCCGCAGGCGCCCTCTCGAATAGCGAAAGGTGCCTCACCCTAGACACCTTCTCGAGTGGGTCTTAGCAGCCCAGGCATAATTAGTAAGCGTGGTGGGTTCCGCGCTCCAGATGGAGACTCAGCTGGAAGTTAAAGGGAAGAATGACAAGGAACTTTATGAATTGGAGCTGTAAGTTAACTCTTTGACAGAGAGAGCGAGATGGTGGTGGGGGACAGCCCCCAGTGAAATCAGAGGTGAGAGCACAAAGCAATACAGTAGGCAGACTCCGGTTTTTTTGGGGGGAGATGCTCGAGAATATCCGGGTGGACTCCTGAGGCTCGATCCCGCATTTGCGTATGCCGAGCCTCCTTCCTCATGACCTTTGTCCAGAGTGGAATGCCTCCCCGGCTCCCGGCACATGATCAGTGCATGCTCAGTCACGATATCAGTGCCTGCTCAGCCACGTGATCACTGACGGCACAGTCACGTGATCAGCGCCTCTCAGTCATGTGATCACCCTATGATAATGACGTGATCAGTGAACGACCAGCCACGTGATCACTGCATGCGCGGTCAGGTGGTCAGTTCCTGATCAGCCACCTGATCAGTGCGTGCACAGTCCCCTGATCAGCGCCTGTCAGTCACTGATCACTGCCTGATAAACAGGTGATCAGTGCCCGAACAGCCACGTCATCAGTGCATGCGCAGTCACGTGATCAGTGCATGATAGCCACGTGATCAGTGCGTGCACAGTCCCATGATCAGCGCCTGTCAGTCACTGATCATTGCCTGACAAACACGTGATCAGTGCATGATGAGCCATGTGATCAGTGCCCGATCAGCCACGTCATCAGTGCATGTGCAGTCACGTCATCAGTGCATGATAGCCACGTGATCAGTGCATGCTCAGTCACGTGATCTGGACTTGATCAGCCACGTGATCAGTGCCTGCAGAGTCACGTGATCAGGGCCTGCTGAGCTGCGTGATTCCTGCCGGCTCATCTGCATGACAATTGCCAGCTGAGCTGCGTGATTCCTGTCGGCTCATCTGCTTGACAATTGCCAGCTGAGCTGCGTGATTCCTGCCTGGTCACGTGCTTGATTATTGCCAGTTGAGCAGCATGATTCGTCACTGCTGAGCTCCATGCTTATTGCCTGCTGATTGCGTGGTTCGTGTCTGCTCAGCTCTTTGAGTATTGCCTCCTGAGGTCCCTGTTCGGTCGCCACCTGCCCGGGACCAGCCCCAACTGATCCAGGGTATTCGAAGGAGAGATGGCCTAGGCGACTATTTATATGCTAATCAGAGATGTCAAGAATAATAGTATGAGGAGAGCTCAGTAGGAAAATTCGGTGGAGAAAAGAGACTGAGTAGCTTGGTTTACGCGGAAGACCAATCAAACTTCAAGACAAGAAGTTTGCACCACTTACGTAGGCCGCAGGCGCCCTCTCGAATAGCGAAAGGTGCCTCACCCTAGACACCTTCTCGAGTGGGTCTTAGCAGCCCAGGCATAATTAGTAAGCGTGGTGGGTTCCGCGCTCCAGATGGAGACTCAGCTGGAAGTTAAAGGGAAGAATGACAAGGAACTTTATGAATTGGAGCTGTAAGTTAACTCTTTGACAGAGAGAGCGAGATGGTGGTGGGGGACAGCCCCCAGTGAAATCAGAGGTGAGAGCACAAAGCAATACAGTAGGCAGACTCCGGTTTTGGGGGAGATGCTCGAGAATATCCGGGTGGACTCCTGAGGCTCGATCCCGCATTTGCGTATGCCGAGCCTCCTTCCTCATGACCTTTGTCCAGAGTGGAATGCCTCCCCGGCTCCCGGCACATGATCAGTGCATGCTCAGTCACGATATCAGTGCCTGCTCAGCCACGTGATCACTGATGGCACAGTCACGTGATCAGCGCCTCTCAGTCACGTGATCACCGTATGATAAACACGTGATCAGTGAACGACCAGCCACGTGATCACTGCATGCGCGGTCAGGTGGTCAGTTCCTGATCAGCCACCTGATCAGTGCGTGCACAGTCCCCTGATCAGCGCCTGTCAGTCACTGATCACTGCCTGATAAACACGTGATCAGTGCCCGAACAGCCACGTCATCAGTGCATGCGCAGTCACGTGATCAGTGCATGATAGCCACGTGATCAGTGCGTGCACAGTCCCATGATCAGCGCCTGTCAGTCACTGATCATTGCCTGATAAACACGTGATCAGTGCATGATGAGCCATGTGATCAGTGCCCGATCAGCCACGTCATCAGTGCATGCGCAGTCACGTCATCAGTGCATGATAGCCACGTGATCAGTGCATGCTCAGTCACGTGATCTGGACTTGATCAGCCACGTGATCAGTGCCTGCAGAGTCACGTGATCAGGGCCTGCTGAGCTGCGTGATTCCTGCCGGCTCATCTGCATGACAATTGCCAGCTGAGCTGCGTGATTCCTGTCGGCTCATCTGCTTGACAATTGCCAGCTGAGCTGCGTGATTCCTGCCTGGTCACGTGCTTGATTATTGCCAGTTGAGCAGCATGATTCGTCACTGCTGAGCTCCATGCTTATTGCCTGCTGATTGCGTGGTTCGTGTCTGCTCAGCTCTTTGAGTATTGCCTCCTGAGGTCCCTGTTCGGTCGCCACCTGCCGGGGACCAGCCCCAACTGATCCAGGGTATTCGAAGGAGAGATGGCCTAGGCGACTATTTATATGCTAATCAGAGATGTCAAGAATAATAGTATGAGGAGAGCTCAGTAGGAAAATTCGGTGGAGAAAAGAGACTGAGTAGCTTGGTTTACGCGGAAGACCAATCAAACTTCAAGACAAGAAGTTTGCACCACTTACGTAGGCCGCAGGCGCCCTCTCGAATAGCGAAAGGTGCCTCACCCTAGACACCTTCTCGAGTGGGTCTTAGCAGCCCAGGCATAATTAGTAAGCGTGGTGGGTTCCGCGCTCCAGATGGAGACTCAGCTGGAAGTTAAAGGGAAGAATGACAAGGAACTTTATGAATTGGAGCTGTAAGTTAACTCTTTGACAGAGAGAGCGAGATGGTGGTGGGGGACAGCCCCCAGTGAAATCAGAGGTGAGAGCACAAAGCAATACAGTAGGCAGACTCCGGTTTTTTTGGGGGAGATGCTCGAGAATATCCGGGTGGACTCCTGAGGCTCGATCCCGCATTTGCGTATGCCGAGCCTCCTTCCTCATGACCTTTGTCCAGAGTGGAATGCCTCCCCGGCTCCCGGCACATGATCAGTGCATGCTCAGTCACGATATCAGTGCCTGCTCAGCCACGTGATCACTGACGGCACAGTCACGTGATCAGCGCCTCTCAGTCACGTGATCACCGTATGATAAACACGTGATCAGTGAACGACCAGCCACGTGATCACTGCATGCGCGGTCAGGTGGTCAGTTCCTGATCAGCCACCTGATCAGTGCGTGCACAGTCCCCTGATCAGCGCCTGTCAGTCACTGATCACTGCCTGATAAACACGTGATCAGTGCCCGAACAGCCACGTCATCAGTGCATGCGCAGTCACGTGATCAGTGCATGATAGCCACGTGATCAGTGCGTGCACAGTCCCATGATCAGCGCCTGTCAGTCACTGATCATTGCCTGATAAACACGTGATCAGTGCATGATGAGCCATGTGATCAGTGCCCGATCAGCCACGTCATCAGTGCATGCGCAGTCACGTCATCAGTGCATGATAGCCACGTGATCAGTGCATGCTCAGTCACGTGATCTGGACTTGATCAGCCACGTGATCAGTGCCTGCAGAGTCACGTGATCAGGGCCTGCTGAGCTGCGTGATTCCTGCCGGCTCATCTGCATGACAATTGCCAGCTGAGCTGCGTGATTCCTGTCGGCTCATCTGCTTGACAATTGCCAGCTGAGCTGCGTGATTCCTGCCTGGTCACGTGCTTGATTATTGCCAGTTGAGCAGCATGATTCGTCACTGCTGAGCTCCATGCTTATTGCCTGCTGATTGCGTGGTTCGTGTCTGCTCAGCTCTTTGAGTATTGCCTCCTGAGGTCCCTGTTCGGTCGCCACCTGCCGGGGACCAGCCCCAACTGATCCAGGGTATTCGAAGGAGAGATGGCCTAGGCGACTATTTATATGCTAATCAGAGATGTCAAGAATAATAGTATGAGGAGAGCTCAGTAGGAAAATTCGGTGGAGAAAAGAGACTGAGTAGCTTGGTTTACGCGGAAGACCAATCAAACTTCAAGACAAGAAGTTTGCACCACTTACGTAGGCCGCAGGCGCCCTCTCGAATAGCGAAAGGTGCCTCACCCTAGACACCTTCTCGAGTGGGTCTTAGCAGCCCAGGCATAATTAGTAAGCGTGGTGGGTTCCGCGCTCCAGATGGAGACTCAGCTGGAAGTTAAAGGGAAGAATGACAAGGAACTTTATGAATTGGAGCTGTAAGTTAACTCTTTGACAGAGAGAGCGAGATGGTGGTGGGGGACAGCCCCCAGTGAAATCAGAGGTGAGAGCACAAAGCAATACAGTAGGCAGACTCCGGTTTTTTTGGGGGAGATGCTCGAGAATATCCGGGTGGACTCCTGAGGCTCGATCCCGCATTTGCGTATGCCGAGCCTCCTTCCTCATGACCTTTGTCCAGAGTGGAATGCCTCCCCGGCTCCCGGCACATGATCAGTGCATGCTCAGTCACGATATCAGTGCCTGCTCAGCCACGTGATCACTGACGGCACAGTCACGTGATCAGCGCCTCTCAGTCACGTGATCACCGTATGATAAACACGTGATCAGTGAACGACCAGCCACGTGATCACTGCATGCGCGGTCAGGTGGTCAGTTCCTGATCAGCCACCTGATCAGTGCGTGCACAGTCCCCTGATCAGCGCCTGTCAGTCACTGATCACTGCCTGATAAACACGCGATCAGTGCCCGAACAGCCACGCCATCAGTGCATGCGCAGTCACGCGATCAGTGCATGATAGCCACGTGATCAGTGCGTGCACAGTCCCATGATCAGCGCCTGTCAGTCACTGATCATTGCCTGATAAACACGTGATCAGTGCATGATGAGCCATGTGATCAGTGCCCGATCAGCCACGTCATCAGTGCATGCGCAGTCACGTCATCAGTGCATGATAGCCACGTGATCAGTGCATGCTCAGTCACGTGATCTGGACTTGATCAGCCACGTGATCAGTGCCTGCAGAGTCACGTGATCAGGGCCTGCTGAGCTGCGTGATTCCTGCCGCTCATCTGCATGACAATTGCCAGCTGAGCTGCGTGATCATCCTGACAATTGCCAGCTGAGCTGCGTGATCTGCTGAGCTGCGACAATTGCCAGCTGAGCTGCGTGATTCCTGCCTGGTCACGTGCTTGATTATTGCCAGTTGAGCAGCATGATTCGTCACTGCTGAGCTCCATGCTTATTGCCTGCTGATTGCGTGGTTCGTGTCTGCTCAGCTCTTTGAGTATTGCCTCCTGAGGTCCCTGTTCGGTCGCCACCTGCCGGGGACCAGCCCCAACTGATCCAGGGTATTCGAAGGAGAGATGGCCTAGGCGACTATTTATATGCTAATCAGAGATGTCAAGAATAATAGTATGAGGAGAGCTCAGTAGGAAAATTCGGTGGAGAAAAGAGACTGAGTAGCTTGGTTTACGCGGAAGACCAATCAAACTTCAAGACAAGAAGTTTGCACCACTTACGTAGGCCGCAGGCGCCCTCTCGAATAGCGAAAGGTGCCTCACCCTAGACACCTTCTCGAGTGGGTCTTAGCAGCCCAGGCATAATTAGTAAGCGTGGTGGGTTCCGCGCTCCAGATGGAGACTCAGCTGGAAGTTAAAGGGAAGAATGACAAGGAACTTTATGAATTGGAGCTGTAAGTTAACTCTTTGACAGAGAGAGCGAGATGGTGGTGGGGGACAGCCCCCAGTGAAATCAGAGGTGAGAGCACAAAGCAATACAGTAGGCAGACTCCGGTTTTTTTGGGGGGAGATGCTCGAGAATATCCGGGTGGACTCCTGAGGCTCGATCCCGCATTTGCGTATGCCGAGCCTCCTTCCTCATGACCTTTGTCCAGAGTGGAATGCCTCCCCGGCTCCCGGCACATGATCAGTGCATGCTCAGTCACGATATCAGTGCCTGCTCAGCCACGTGATCACTGACGGCACAGTCACGTGATCAGCGCCTCTCAGTCACGTGATCACCGTATGATAAACACGTGATCAGTGAACGACCAGCCACGTGATCACTGCATGCGCGGTCAGGTGGTCAGTTCCTGATCAGCCACCTGATCAGTGCGTGCACAGTCCCCTGATCAGCGCCTGTCAGTCACTGATCACTGCCTGATAAACACGTGATCAGTGCCCGAACAGCCACGTCATCAGTGCATGCGCAGTCACGTGATCAGTGCATGATAGCCACGCGATCAGTGCGTGCACAGTCCCATGATCAGCGCCTGTCAGTCACTGATCATTGCCTGATAAACACGTGATCAGTGCATGATGAGCCATGTGATCAGTGCCCGATCAGCCACGTCATCAGTGCATGCGCAGTCACGCCATCAGTGCATGATAGCCACGTGATCAGTGCATGCTCAGTCACGTGATCTGGACTTGATCAGCCACGTGATCAGTGCCTGCAGAGTCACGTGATCAGGGCCTGCTGAGCTGCGTGATTCCTGCCGGCTCATCTGCATGACAATTGCCAGCTGAGCTGCGTGATTCCTGTCGGCTCATCTGCTTGACAATTGCCAGCTGAGCTGCGTGATTCCTGCCTGGTCACGTGCTTGATTATTGCCAGTTGAGCAGCATGATTCGTCACTGCTGAGCTCCATGCTTATTGCCTGCTGATTGCGTGGTTCGTGTCTGCTCAGCTCTTTGAGTATTGCCTCCTGAGGTCCCTGTTCGGTCGCCACCTGCCGGGGACCAGCCCCAACTGATCCAGGGTATTCGAAGGAGAGATGGCCTAGGCGACTATTTATATGCTAATCAGAGATGTCAAGAATAATAGTATGAGGAGAGCTCAGTAGGAAAATTCGGTGGAGAAAAGAGACTGAGTAGCTTGGTTTACGCGGAAGACCAATCAAACTTCAAGACAAGAAGTTTGCACCACTTACGTAGGCCGCAGGCGCCCTCTCGAATAGCGAAAGGTGCCTCACCCTAGACACCTTCTCGAGTGGGTCTTAGCAGCCCAGGCATAATTAGTAAGCGTGGTGGGTTCCGCGCTCCAGATGGAGACTCAGCTGGAAGTTAAAGGGAAGAATGACAAGGAACTTTATGAATTGGAGCTGTAAGTTAACTCTTTGACAGAGAGAGCGAGATGGTGGTGGGGGACAGCCCCCAGTGAAATCAGAGGTGAGAGCACAAAGCAATACAGTAGGCAGACTCCGGTTTTTTTGGGGGGAGATGCTCGAGAATATCCGGGTGGACTCCTGAGGCTCGATCCCGCATTTGCGTATGCCGAGCCTCCTTCCTCATGACCTTTGTCCAGAGTGGAATGCCTCCCCGGCTCCCGGCACATGATCAGTGCATGCTCAGTCACGATATCAGTGCCTGCTCAGCCACGTGATCACTGACGGCACAGTCACGTGATCAGCGCCTCTCAGTCACGTGATCACCGTATGATAAACACGTGATCAGTGAACGACCAGCCACGTGATCACTGCATGCGCGGTCAGGTGGTCAGTTCCTGATCAGCCACCTGATCAGTGCGTGCACAGTCCCCTGATCAGCGCCTGTCAGTCACTGATCACTGCCTGATAAACACGTGATCAGTGCCCGAACAGCCACGCCATCAGTGCATGCGCAGTCACGTGATCAGTGCATGATAGCCACGTGATCAGTGCGTGCACAGTCCCATGATCAGCGCCTGTCAGTCACTGATCATTGCCTGATAAACACGTGATCAGTGCATGATGAGCCATGTGATCAGTGCCCGATCAGCCACGTCATCAGTGCATGCGCAGTCACGCCATCAGTGCATGATAGCCACGTGATCAGTGCATGCTCAGTCACGTGATCTGGACTTGATCAGCCACGTGATCAGTGCCTGCAGAGTCACGTGATCAGGGCCTGCTGAGCTGCGTGATTCCTGCCGGCTCATCTGCATGACAATTGCCAGCTGAGCTGCGTGATTCCTGTCGGCTCATCTGCTTGACAATTGCCAGCTGAGCTGCGTGATTCCTGCCTGGTCACGTGCTTGATTATTGCCAGTTGAGCAGCATGATTCGTCACTGCTGAGCTCCATGCTTATTGCCTGCTGATTGCGTGGTTCGTGTCTGCTCAGCTCTTTGAGTATTGCCTCCTGAGGTCCCTGTTCGGTCGCCACCTGCCGGGGACCAGCCCCAACTGATCCAGGGTATTCGAAGGAGAGATGGCCTAGGCGACTATTTATATGCTAATCAGAGATGTCAAGAATAATAGTATGAGGAGAGCTCAGTAGGAAAATTCGGTGGAGAAAAGAGACTGAGTAGCTTGGTTTACGCGGAAGACCAATCAAACTTCAAGACAAGAAGTTTGCACCACTTACGTAGGCCGCAGGCGCCCTCTCGAATAGCGAAAGGTGCCTCACCCTAGACACCTTCTCGAGTGGGTCTTAGCAGCCCAGGCATAATTAGTAAGCGTGGTGGGTTCCGCGCTCCAGATGGAGACTCAGCTGGAAGTTAAAGGGAAGAATGACAAGGAACTTTATGAATTGGAGCTGTAAGTTAACTCTTTGACAGAGAGAGCGAGATGGTGGTGGGGGACAGCCCCCAGTGAAATCAGAGGTGAGAGCACAAAGCAATACAGTAGGCAGACTCCGGTTTTTGGGGGGGAGATGCTCGAGAATATCCGGGTGGACTCCTGAGGCTCGATCCCGCATTTGCGTATGCCGAGCCTCCTTCCTCATGACCTTTGTCCAGAGTGGAATGCCTCCCCGGCTCCCGGCACATGATCAGTGCATGCTCAGTCACGATATCAGTGCCTGCTCAGCCACGTGATCACTGACGGCACAGTCACGTGATCAGCGCCTCTCAGTCACGTGATCACCGTATGATAAACACGTGATCAGTGAACGACCAGCCACGTGATCACTGCATGCGCGGTCAGGTGGTCAGTTCCTGATCAGCCACCTGATCAGTGCGTGCACAGTCCCCTGATCAGCGCCTGTCAGTCACTGATCACTGCCTGATAAACACGTGATCAGTGCCCGAACAGCCACGCCATCAGTGCATGCGCAGTCACGTGATCAGTGCATGATAGCCACGTGATCAGTGCGTGCACAGTCCCATGATCAGCGCCTGTCAGTCACTGATCATTGCCTGATAAACACGTGATCAGTGCATGATGAGCCATGTGATCAGTGCCCGATCAGCCACGTCATCAGTGCATGCGCAGTCACGTCATCAGTGCATGATAGCCACGTGATCAGTGCATGCTCAGTCACGTGATCTGGACTTGATCAGCCACGTGATCAGTGCCTGCAGAGTCACGTGATCAGGGCCTGCTGAGCTGCGTGATTCCTGCCGGCTCATCTGCATGACAATTGCCAGCTGAGCTGCGTGATTCCTGTCGGCTCATCTGCTTGACAATTGCCAGCTGAGCTGCGTGATTCCTGCCTGGTCACGTGCTTGATTATTGCCAGTTGAGCAGCATGATTCGTCACTGCTGAGCTCCATGCTTATTGCCTGCTGATTGCGTGGTTCGTGTCTGCTCAGCTCTTTGAGTATTGCCTCCTGAGGTCCCTGTTCGGTCGCCACCTGCCGGGGACCAGCCCCAACTGATCCAGGGTATTCGAAGGAGAGATGGCCTAGGCGACTATTTATATGCTAATCAGAGATGTCAAGAATAATAGTATGAGGAGAGCTCAGTAGGAAAATTCGGTGGAGAAAAGAGACTGAGTAGCTTGGTTTACGCGGAAGACCAATCAAACTTCAAGACAAGAAGTTTGCACCACTTACGTAGGCCGCAGGCGCCCTCTCGAATAGCGAAAGGTGCCTCACCCTAGACACCTTCTCGAGTGGGTCTTAGCAGCCCAGGCATAATTAGTAAGCGTGGTGGGTTCCGCGCTCCAGATGGAGACTCAGCTGGAAGTTAAAGGGAAGAATGACAAGGAACTTTATGAATTGGAGCTGTAAGTTAACTCTTTGACAGAGAGAGCGAGATGGTGGTGGGGGACAGCCCCCAGTGAAATCAGAGGTGAGAGCACAAAGCAATACAGTAGGCAGACTCCGGTTTTTTTGGGGGGAGATGCTCGAGAATATCCGGGTGGACTCCTGAGGCTCGATCCCGCATTTGCGTATGCCGAGCCTCCTTCCTCATGACCTTTGTCCAGAGTGGAATGCCTCCCCGGCTCCCGGCACATGATCAGTGCATGCTCAGTCACGATATCAGTGCCTGCTCAGCCACGTGATCACTGACGGCACAGTCACGTGATCAGCGCCTCTCAGTCACGTGATCACCGTATGATAAACACGTGATCAGTGAACGACCAGCCACGTGATCACTGCATGCGCGGTCAGGTGGTCAGTTCCTGATCAGCCACCTGATCAGTGCGTGCACAGTCCCCTGATCAGCGCCTGTCAGTCACTGATCACTGCCTGATAAACACGTGATCAGTGCCCGAACAGCCACGTCATCAGTGCATGCGCAGTCACGTGATCAGTGCATGATAGCCACGTGATCAGTGCGTGCACAGTCCCATGATCAGCGCCTGTCAGTCACTGATCATTGCCTGATAAACACGTGATCAGTGCATGATGAGCCATGTGATCAGTGCCCGATCAGCCACGTCATCAGTGCATGCGCAGTCACGCCATCAGTGCATGATAGCCACGTGATCAGTGCATGCTCAGTCACGTGATCTGGACTTGATCAGCCACGTGATCAGTGCCTGCAGAGTCACGTGATCAGGGCCTGCTGAGCTGCGTGATTCCTGCCGGCTCATCTGCATGACAATTGCCAGCTGAGCTGCGTGATTCCTGTCGGCTCATCTGCTTGACAATTGCCAGCTGAGCTGCGTGATTCCTGCCTGGTCACGTGCTTGATTATTGCCAGTTGAGCAGCATGATTCGTCACTGCTGAGCTCCATGCTTATTGCCTGCTGATTGCGTGGTTCGTGTCTGCTCAGCTCTTTGAGTATTGCCTCCTGAGGTCCCTGTTCGGTCGCCACCTGCCGGGGACCAGCCCCAACTGATCCAGGGTATTCGAAGGAGAGATGGCCTAGGCGACTATTTATATGCTAATCAGAGATGTCAAGAATAATAGTATGAGGAGAGCTCAGTAGGAAAATTCGGTGGAGAAAAGAGACTGAGTAGCTTGGTTTACGCGGAAGACCAATCAAACTTCAAGACAAGAAGTTTGCACCACTTACGTAGGCCGCAGGCGCCCTCTCGAATAGCGAAAGGTGCCTCACCCTAGACACCTTCTCGAGTGGGTCTTAGCAGCCCAGGCATAATTAGTAAGCGTGGTGGGTTCCGCGCTCCAGATGGAGACTCAGCTGGAAGTTAAAGGGAAGAATGACAAGGAACTTTATGAATTGGAGCTGTAAGTTAACTCTTTGACAGAGAGAGCGAGATGGTGGTGGGGGACAGCCCCCAGTGAAATCAGAGGTGAGAGCACAAAGCAATACAGTAGGCAGACTCCGGTTTTTTTGGGGGAGATGCTCGAGAATATCCGGGTGGACTCCTGAGGCTCGATCCCGCATTTGCGTATGCCGAGCCTCCTTCCTCATGACCTTTGTCCAGAGTGGAATGCCTCCCCGGCTCCCGGCACATGATCAGTGCATGCTCAGTCACGATATCAGTGCCTGCTCAGCCACGTGATCACTGACGGCACAGTCACGTGATCAGCGCTCTCAGTCACGTGATCACCGTATGATAAACACGTGATCAGTGAACGACCAGCCACGTGATCACTGCATGCGCGGTCAGGTGGTCAGTTCCTGATCAGCCACCTGATCAGTGCGTGCACAGTCCCCTGATCAGCGCCTGTCAGTCACTGATCACTGCCTGATAAACACGTGATCAGTGCCCGAACAGCCACGTCATCAGTGCATGCGCAGTCACGTGATCAGTGCATGATAGCCACGTGATCAGTGCGTGCACAGTCCCATGATCAGCGCCTGTCAGTCACTGATCATTGCCTGATAAACACGTGATCAGTGCATGATGAGCCATGTGATCAGTGCCCGATCAGCCACGTCATCAGTGCATGCGCAGTCACGTCATCAGTGCATGATAGCCACGTGATCAGTGCATGCTCAGTCACGTGATCTGGACTTGATCAGCCACGTGATCAGTGCCTGCAGAGTCACGTGATCAGGGCCTGCTGAGCTGCGTGATTCCTGCCGGCTCATCTGCATGACAATTGCCAGCTGAGCTGCGTGATTCCTGTCGGCTCATCTGCTTGACAATTGCCAGCTGAGCTGCGTGATTCCTGCCTGGTCACGTGCTTGATTATTGCCAGTTGAGCAGCATGATTCGTCACTGCTGAGCTCCATGCTTATTGCCTGCTGATTGCGTGGTTCGTGTCTGCTCAGCTCTTTGAGTATTGCCTCCTGAGGTCCCTGTTCGGTCGCCACCTGCCGGGGACCAGCCCCAACTGATCCAGGGTATTCGAAGGAGAGATGGCCTAGGCGACTATTTATATGCTAATCAGAGATGTCAAGAATAATAGTATGAGGAGAGCTCAGTAGGAAAATTCGGTGGAGAAAAGAGACTGAGTAGCTTGGTTTACGCGGAAGACCAATCAAACTTCAAGACAAGAAGTTTGCACCACTTACGTAGGCCGCAGGCGCCCTCTCGAATAGCGAAAGGTGCCTCACCCTAGACACCTTCTCGAGTGGGTCTTAGCAGCCCAGGCATAATTAGTAAGCGTGGTGGGTTCCGCGCTCCAGATGGAGACTCAGCTGGAAGTTAAAGGGAAGAATGACAAGGAACTTTATGAATTGGAGCTGTAAGTTAACTCTTTGACAGAGAGAGCGAGATGGTGGTGGGGGACAGCCCCCAGTGAAATCAGAGGTGAGAGCACAAAGCAATACAGTAGGCAGACTCCGGTTTTTTGGGGGGAGATGCTCGAGAATATCCGGGTGGACTCCTGAGGCTCGATCCCGCATTTGCGTATGCCGAGCCTCCTTCCTCATGACCTTTGTCCAGAGTGGAATGCCTCCCCGGCTCCCGGCACATGATCAGTGCATGCTCAGTCACGATATCAGTGCCTGCTCAGCCACGTGATCACTGACGGCACAGTCACGTGATCACCGTCATGATCACCGTATGATAAACACGTGATCAGTGAACGACCAGCCACGTGATCACTGCATGCGCGGTCAGGTGGTCAGTTCCTGATCAGCCACCTGATCAGTGCGTGCACAGTCCCCTGATCAGCGCCTGTCAGTCACTGATCACTGCCTGATAAACACGTGATCAGTGCCCGAACAGCCACGCCATCAGTGCATGCGCAGTCACGTGATCAGTGCATGATAGCCACGTGATCAGTGCGTGCACAGTCCCATGATCAGCGCCTGTCAGTCACTGATCATTGCCTGATAAACACGTGATCAGTGCATGATGAGCCATGTGATCAGTGCCCGATCAGCCACGTCATCAGTGCATGCGCAGTCACGCCATCAGTGCATGATAGCCACGTGATCAGTGCATGCTCAGTCACGTGATCTGGACTTGATCAGCCACGTGATCAGTGCCTGCAGAGTCACGTGATCAGGGCCTGCTGAGCTGCGTGATTCCTGCCGGCTCATCTGCATGACAATTGCCAGCTGAGCTGCGTGATTCCTGTCGGCTCATCTGCTTGACAATTGCCAGCTGAGCTGCGTGATTCCTGCCTGGTCACGTGCTTGATTATTGCCAGTTGAGCAGCATGATTCGTCACTGCTGAGCTCCATGCTTATTGCCTGCTGATTGCGTGGTTCGTGTCTGCTCAGCTCTTTGAGTATTGCCTCCTGAGGTCCCTGTTCGGTCGCCACCTGCCGGGGACCAGCCCCAACTGATCCAGGGTATTCGAAGGAGAGATGGCCTAGGCGACTATTTATATGCTAATCAGAGATGTCAAGAATAATAGTATGAGGAGAGCTCAGTAGGAAAATTCGGTGGAGAAAAGAGACTGAGTAGCTTGGTTTACGCGGAAGACCAATCAAACTTCAAGACAAGAAGTTTGCACCACTTACGTAGGCCGCAGGCGCCCTCTCGAATAGCGAAAGGTGCCTCACCCTAGACACCTTCTCGAGTGGGTCTTAGCAGCCCAGGCATAATTAGTAAGCGTGGTGGGTTCCGCGCTCCAGATGGAGACTCAGCTGGAAGTTAAAGGGAAGAATGACAAGGAACTTTATGAATTGGAGCTGTAAGTTAACTCTTTGACAGAGAGAGCGAGATGGTGGTGGGGGACAGCCCCCAGTGAAATCAGAGGTGAGAGCACAAAGCAATACAGTAGGCAGACTCCGGTTTTTTTGGGGGGAGATGCTCGAGAATATCCGGGTGGACTCCTGAGGCTCGATCCCGCATTTGCGTATGCCGAGCCTCCTTCCTCATGACCTTTGTCCAGAGTGGAATGCCTCCCCGGCCCCCGGCACATGATCAGTGCATGCTCAGTCACGATATCAGTGCCTGCTCAGCCACGTGATCACTGACGGCACAGTCACGTGATCAGCGCCTCTCAGTCACGTGATCACCGTATGATAAACACGTGATCAGTGAACGACCAGCCACGTGATCACTGCATGCGGTCAGGTGGTCAGTTCCTGATCAGCCACCTGATCAGTGCGTGCACAGTCCCCTGATCAGCGCCTGTCAGTCACTGATCACTGCCTGATGAACACGTGATCAGTGCCCGAACAGCCACGCCATCAGTGCATGCGCAGTCACGCGATCAGTGCATGATAGCCACGTGATCAGTGCGTGCACAGTCCCATGATCAGCGCCTGTCAGTCACTGATCATTGCCTGATAAACACGTGATCAGTGCATGATGAGCCATGTGATCAGTGCCCGATCAGCCACGCCATCAGTGCATGCGCAGTCACGTCATCAGCGCATGATAGCCACGTGATCAGTGCATGCTCAGTCACGTGATCTGGACTTGATCAGCCACGTGATCAGTGCCTGCAGAGTCACGTGATCAGGGCCTGCTGAGCTGCGTGATTCCTGCCGGCTCATCTGCATGACAATTGCCAGCTGAGCTGCGTGATTCCGGTCGGCTCATCTGCTTGACAATTGCCAGCTGAGCTGCGTGATTCCTGCCTGGTCACGTGCTTGATTATTGCCAGTTGAGCAGCATGATCCGTCACTGCTGAGCTCCATGCTTATTGCCTGCTGATTGCGTGGTTCGTGTCTGCTCAGCTCTTTGAGTATCGCCTCCTGAGGTCCCTGTTCGGTCGCCACCTGCCGGGGACCAGCCCCAACTGATCCAGGGTATTCGAAGGAGAGATGGCCTAGGCGACTATTTATATGCTAATCAGAGATGTCAAGAATAATAGCATGAGGAGAGCTCAGCAGGAAAATTCGGTGGAGAAAAGAGACTGAGTAGCTTGGTTTACGCGGAAGACCAATCAAACTTCAAGACAAGAAGTTTGCACCACTTACGTAGGCCGCAGGCGCCCTCTCGAATAGCGAAAGGTGCCTCACCCTAGACACCTTCTCGAGTGGGTCTTAGCAGCCCAGGCATAATTAGTAAGCGTGGTGGGTTCCGCGCTCCAGATGGAGACTCAGCTGGAAGTTAAAGGGAAGAATGACAAGGAACTTTATGAATTGGAGCTGTAAGTTACCTCTTTGACAGAGAGAGCGAGATGGTGGTGGGGGACAGCCCCCAGTGAAATCAGAGGTGAGAGCACAAAGCAATACAGTAGGCAGACTCTGGTTTTTTTGGGGGGAGATGCTCGAGAATATCCGGGTGGACTCCTGAGGCTCGATCCCGCATTTGCGTATGCCGAGCCTCCTTCCTCATGACCTTTGTCCAGAGTGGAATGCCTCCCCGGCTCCCGGCACATGATCAGTGCATGCTCAGTCACGATATCAGTGCCTGCTCAGCCACGTGATCACTGACGGCACAGTCACGTGATCAGCGCCTCTCAGTCACGTGATCACCGTTTGATAAACACGTGATCAGTGAACGACCAGCCACGTGATCACCGCACGCGCGGTCAGGTGGTCAGTTCCTGATCAGCCACCCGATCAGTGCGTGCACAGTCCCCTGATCAGCGCCTGTCAGTCACTGATCACTGCCTGATAAACACGTGATCAGTGCCCGAACAGCCACGCCATCAGTGCATGCGCAGTCACGTGATCAGTGCATGATAGCCACGTGATCAGTGCGTGCACAGTCCCATGATCAGCGCCTGTCAGTCACCGATCATTGCCTGATAAACACGTGATCAGTGCATGATGAGCCATGTGATCAGTGCCCGATCAGCCACGCCATCAGTGCATGCGCAGTCACGCCATCAGTGCATGATAGCCACGTGATCAGTGCATGCTCAGTCACGTGATCTGGACTTGATCAGCCACTTGATCAGTGCCTGCAGAGTCACGTGATCAGGGCCTGCTGAGCTGCGTGATTCCTGCCGGCTCATCTGCATGACAATTGCCATCTGAGCTGCGTGATTCCTGTCGGCTCATCTGCTTGACAATTGCCAGCCGAGCTGCGTGATTCCTGCCTGGTCACGTGCTTGATTATTGCCAGTTGAGCAGCATGATCCGTCACTGCTGAGCTCCATGCTTATTGCCTGCTGATTGCGTGGTTCGTGTCTGCTCAGCTCTTTGAGCATTGCCTCCTGAGGTCCCTGTTCGGTCGCCACCTGCCGGGGACCAGCCCCAACTGATCCAGGGTATTCGAAGGAGAGATGGCCTAGGCGACTATTTATATGCTAATCAGAGATGTCAAGAATAATAGTATGAGGAGAGCCCAGTAGGAAAATTCGGTGGAGAAAAGAGACTGAGTAGCTTGGTTTACGCGGAAGACCAATCAAACTTCAAGACAAGAAGTTTGCACCACTTACGTAGGCCGCAGGCGCCTCTCGAATAGCGAAAGGTGCCTCACCCTAGACACCTTCTCGAGTGGGTCTTAGCAGCCCAGGCATAATTAGTAAGCGTGGTGGGTTCCGCGCTCCAGATGGAGACTCAGCTGGAAGTTAAAGGGAAGAATGACAAGGAACTTTATGAATTGGAGCTGTAAGTTAACTCTTTGACAGAGAGAGCGAGATGGTGGTGGGGGACAGCCCCCAGTGAAATCAGAGGTGAGAGCACAAAGCAATACAGTAGGCAGACTCTGGTTTTTTGGGGGGGAGATGCTCGAGAATATCCGGGTGGACTCCTGAGGCTCGATCCCGCATTTGCGTATGCCGAGCCTCCTTCCTCATGACCTTTGTCCAGAGTGGAATGCCTCCCGGCTCCCGGCACATGATCAGTGCATGCTCAGTCACGATATCAGTGCCTGCTCAGCCACGTGATCACTGACGGCACAGTCACGTGATCAGCGCCTCTCAGTCACGTGATCACCGTATGATAAACACGTGATCAGTGAACGACCAGCCACGTGATCACCGCATGCGCGGTCAGGTGGTCAGTTCCTGATCAGCCACCTGATCAGTGCGTGCACAGTCCCCTGATCAGCGCCTGTCAGTCACTGATCACTGCCTGATAAACACGTGATCAGTGCCCGAACAGCCACGCCATCAGTGCATGCGCAGTCACGTGATCAGTGCATGATAGCCACGTGATCAGTGCGTGCACAGTCCCATGATCAGCGCCTGTCAGTCACTGATCATTGCCTGATAAACACGTGATCAGTGCATGATGAGCCATGTGATCAGTGCCCGATCAGCCACGCCATCAGTGCATGCGCAGTCACGCCATCAGTGCATGATAGCCACGTGATCAGTGCATGCTCAGTCACGTGATCTGGACTTGATCAGCCACGTGATCAGTGCCTGCAGAGTCACGTGATCAGGGCCTGCTGAGCTGCGTGATTCCTGCCGGCTCATCTGCATGACAATTGCCATCTGAGCTGCGTGATTCCTGTCGGCTCATCTGCTTGACAATTGCCAGCTGAGCTGCGTGATTCCTGCCTGGTCACGTGCTTGATTATTGCCAGTTGAGCAGCATGATTCGTCACTGCTGAGCTCCATGCTTATTGCCTGCTGATTGCGTGGTTCGTGTCTGCTCAGCTCTTTGAGTATTGCCTCCTGAGGTCCCTGTTCGGTCGCCACCTGCCGGGGACCAGCCCCAACTGATCCAGGGTATTCGAAGGAGAGATGGCCTAGGCGACTATTTATATGCTAATCAGAGATGTCAAGAATAATAGTATGAGGAGAGCTCAGTAGGAAAATTCGGTGGAGAAAAGAGACTGAGTAGCTTGGTTTACGCGGAAGACCAATCAAACTTCAAGACAAGAAGTTTGCACCACTTACGTAGGCCGCAGGCGCTCTCGAATAGCGAAAGGTGCCTCACCCTAGACACCTTCTCGAGTGGGTCTTAGCAGCCCAGGCATAATTAGTAAGCGTGGTGGGTTCCCGCGCTCCAGATGGAGACTCAGCTGGAAGTTAAAGGGAAGAATGACAAGGAACTTTATGAATTGAGCTGTAAGTTAACTCTTTGACAGAGAGAGCGAGATGGTGGTGGGGGACAGCCCCCAGTGAAATCAGAGGTGAGAGCACAAAGCAATACAGTAGGCAGACTCCGGTTTTTTGGGGGAGATGCTCGAGAATATCCGGGTGGACTCCTGAGGCTCGATCCCGCATTTGCGTATGCCGAGCCTCCTTCCTCATGACCTTTGTCCAGAGTGGAATGCCTCCCTGGCTCCCGGCACATGATCAGTGCATGCTCAGTCACGATATCAGTGCCTGCTCAGCCACGTGATCACTGACGGCACAGTCACGTGATCAGCGCCTCTCAGTCACGTGATCACCGTATGATAAACACGTGATCAGTGAACGACCAGCCACGTGATCACTGCATGCGCGGTCAGGTGGTCAGTTCCTGATCAGCCACCTGATCAGTGCGCACAGTCCCCTGATCAGCGCCTGTCAGTCACTGATCACTGCCTGATAAACACGTGATCAGTGCCCGAACAGCCACGCCATCAGTGCATGCGCAGTCACGTGATCAGTGCATGATAGCCACGTGATCAGTGCGTGAACAGTCCCATGATCAGCGCCTGTCAGTCACTGATCATTGCCTGATAAACACGTGATCAGTGCATGATGAGCCATGTGATCAGTGCCCGATCAGCCACGTCATCAGTGCATGCGCAGTCACGTCATCAGTGCATGATAGCCACGTGATCAGTGCATGCTCAGTCACGCGATCTGGACTTGATCAGCCACGTGATCAGTGCCTGCAGAGTCACGTGATCAGGGCCTGCTGAGCTGCGTGATTCCTGCCGGCTCATCTGCATGACAATTGCCAGCTGAGCTGCGTGATTCCTGCCTGGTCACGTGCTTGATTATTGCCAGTTGAGCAGCATGATTCGTCACTGCTGAGCTCCATGCTTATTGCCTGCTGATTGCGTGGTTCGTGTCTGCTCAGCTCTTTGAGTATTGCCTCCTGAGGTCCCTGTTCGGTCGCTACCTGCCGGGGACCAGCCCCAACTGATCCAGGGTATTCGAAGGAGAGATGGCCTAGGCGACTATTTATATGCTAATCAGAGATGTCAAGAATAATAGTATGAGGAGAGCTCAGTAGGAAAATTCGGTGGAGAAAAGAGACTGAGTAGCTTGGTTTACGCTGAAGACCAATCAAACTTCAAGACAAGAAGTTTGCACCACTTACGTAGGCCGCAGGCGCCTCTCGAATAGCGAAAGGTGCCTCACCCTAGACACCTTCTCGAGTGGGTCTTAGCAGCCCAGGCATAATAGTAAGCGTGGTGGGTTCCGCGCTCCAGATGGAGACTCAGCTGGAAGTTAAAGGGAAGAATGACAAGGAACTTTATGAATTGGAGCTGTAAGTTAACTCTTTGACAGAGAGAGCGAGATGGTGGTGGGGGACAGCCCCCAGTGAAATCAGAGGTGAGAGCACAAAGCAATACAGTAGGCAGAC